>NW_006921595.1:17038519-17039916 GCF_000298275.1 Orycteropus afer afer | reverse complement strand
TACAGATGATTGGTTGTTGCTAAGGGATTTAGGGCAGTGATCTAAGATGTTGGGGGATGTATAGAAACCCCCCGGCTTCAAAGTCCACTTAGGGAAATATTATCTAGGGAGGATGCAAGGCTCAGGTATGTGGAAGACTTTCAGGAGCTGAGCAGATCTCCGATACATGCTGAATCTGGATGGCTTTTGTGATGCGTGCTGAGTTCAGAGGAAGTTTCTGATACCTGCTGAGACTGGAGGGCAGATAAAGGTTCTAAGGAGTGTTTAGAATTCCAAAAGTCTTGTTAGTATTGCTGACACTAAAAGGTTTCTGGTTAAAGATTTTCCTGGAGGCTACTAGGACTCTGGCCTCAGACTCACATTTCCTCTGGCCTCAGACTCACATTTCCCCCTTTTCTTGTTATATACACGAGGAATTATCCTGTTGTATTACAGGAGATAAAGGTTGATATTGCTGCTTCAGAACCATAAGTTGTACAGTATTAACCCAATCTTTTACAAAAGATATAAGCTTATTTATAATGCAGGGACCAAAAGTTAATATGATTATAAGGACTATGAAGGGTCCTAAGAGAGTAGATATTAAAGTAGTTAACCACGGGGAGCTATTAAACTAAGACTCAAACCATCCTTCCTGAGCTTCAAGTTCCCATTTTCTTAGGGCAAGTTCTTCCCGTACCTTGGCTATGGACTCCTGGACCACTCCCGTATGGTCGGCATAGAAGCAGTATTCTTCTTTCAGTGCTGCGCACAGCCCCCCCTTTTGGAGAAGTAAGAGAGCTAATCCTCGGCAGTTTTGCAACACAACCTCCGACAGCGAGGTTAGGGATTTCTCTAAGTTTGAGATAGAGTTTTCTATTCTTTCAAGGTTTTCGTCTATAGCTGCTCTCAGGGAATGCATGCTTTGATTCTGTACTGTTAAAGAAGCTATTCCTAGACCGGTTCCTGTTAAGTCAACCAGAGTAGCTAGAGTAAGAGCTATAGTGAGTGGTTCCCTTCTTTCTCTATTGGTTCCGCCCCATTGCACATACATCTCTTCTTCTGGGTGGTAAAGATTCCGGGGCAGGACAGTTACCAGCATACAATGATCTGAGGACAGATTGAGTACTTTCAAGTTTAAACAGGGTAAAAGTTCAGCTTTCGAGTAAAGCTACCAACTCCCTTCCCTGGGAATAATCCAATTAAAGGATGGGTTTATTTTAATGTATGAGGTGCAACGCTCTTGGGTGTTGGGAGGTTTCCCCACGCATAAGCTCTTCCCTGTTACATGTTGTATAGTAATTCCTACTTTACGGTCTTTCCAAGAGCAATTCTTTGGGTTCAGGTCATGAGAATAGCTGAAAGAGGTGTTAATGCTTATTGCTTCATAAAACGGAGGTTTTGCATCGTAACATAGC
>NW_006921595.1:17034427-17035045 GCF_000298275.1 Orycteropus afer afer | reverse complement strand
AAGATCCTTTCTTTCTCCTCTGTGGTGAACAAAACCTGCAATAGCTGCTGACAATCATCCCAAGTGGGGTTATGAGTAAACAATATGGAGTCTAATAAATTAATCAGGCTTTGGGGGTTCTGAGAAAAGGGGGCATTTTGCGCTTTCCAGTTATACAGGTCTGATGTTGAAAACAGCCAGTACTGCCAGGTTCTGCTTCCGTCCTCACGGGGTGGGCCAACCGCCCTGAGAGGCAGCGCCTGGACAGTAGATGATGGAGCTTCAGCCTCTTGGGAGCCCCTCTGGCACGGGCGGAGACCAGAGGCTGGGCCCGTAATGACAGGCGGTGCACTTGGAGCTTTCGCTCCATTCCCTCCCGACGCTTGCGGAACCTGGAGAGGGTGGGGAGGTGGCAGAGGCGGAACCTGGAGAGGGTGGGGAGGTGGCAGAGATGGCGGAGGAGCATAGGGAAGTGGAGATATGCTGCTTTCTAGATCCATCAGATCGAGGTCAACCTGAGAATCAGGTAAAACTGGTGGAACACCTGCTTGGGACCCAGGTCGTCTGGGTTTCTCCTTCCCGCTAGTCCCAAGTGAGGATGTCAATACCTTAACAGAAGGGTTCGGAAGAAAAGGTTTT
>NW_006921595.1:17021824-17033307 GCF_000298275.1 Orycteropus afer afer | reverse complement strand
AGATAAAGGCCCTAAGGAGTGTTTAGAATTCCAAAAGTCTTGTTAGTATTGCTGACACTAAAAGGTTTCTGGTTAAAGATTTTCCTGGAAGCTACTAGGACTCTAACCTCAAACTCATAGAATACATGATCAAAAAATTTTCCAAATGGATTTAAAGAAGATTATGGTGTTAGCCTCAGTTCATCTAGATTAAGAATCTTTTATGAGACCCATCCACCAGATCATCCAACTTCCTCTTTTTCTGACCCACCTGAATCTCTTTCATCCCCACCTCATAGACTACCCCCTTATTCAGGACAGGCACTTTCATATCCATCTTCTGTTAACCCCACCTCACCCTCTCTGCCTCCCTCACCTTCCTCTTCACTAACGTCTCCAGACACCACTTCCCCAGAGTCCTTTTTTACCCTTCCCGGTGAGCAGCCACACCCATTCTCAACAGCCCCTTCTCTGTCCCTTTTGTGAAGTGGCTGATTTTGTAGGTGTTGTCTGTGTCCATATTCCTTTCTCCCTCACCAACTTATCTCAGATTGAAAATGTCTGGGTTCCCTTTCTCACAATCCCACCACCTACATTAAGGAATTTCGTTACCTCTCAAGAGTATGACTTAACTTGGCATGACATTTATGTCATTCTTTCTTCCACTTTAAATTCTGACAAAAGGGAATGTGTTGTTGGAGCTGCTCAGGAACATGCCAATCTAACTCCTTTAACTGACTCTACCATGCCAGTAGGTCCAGAAGCAGTTCCTGGGCAGGACCCTGGACGGGAATACCAACTAGAAACCCAATCTGGGCGGAATGGCCATACTTGCAGGGACAAAATGCTCCAGTACCTCCCAGCGGACCTACAGGCTATTTCACATAAAGCTGTTAACTTGCGGGAGATTACTCAACTCCCTAATGAAAACCCAGCAACTTTTCTTAATCGCCTCACTGAAGCCCTTTTACAATATACTCACTTAGACCCAACCTCCCCAACAGGAGCTACTGTTTTAGCTACTCACTTTGTCACCCAATCTGCTCTTAATATTAGAAAGAAACTGAAAAAGGCAGAAGAGGGCCCCCAGATTCCCATCTGAGACCTGGTGAATATGGCCTTTAAAGTTTTTAACACCCAGGAGGAACTGGCTGAGGCAGATAGGGAATCCCGCACTTGCCAGAAGGCCAATTTACAAGCCCAAGCCTTAGTGGCAGCCCTGAGGCCGGCACTTACTCGACCAGCCAGAAGCAACCTCACAACAGGAGCCCTGCGGAGAGGAAGGCCACTGGGCCAACCATTGTCCACACCCACGACAACCTTCCAGACCTTGTCCAGGGTGCGGTCAAATGGGACATTGGAAAAGTGACTGTCCCTTGGTGCCAAAACACAGAAGGTCAGTCCCTGCAACCCCTGACCCACCGTTGACTGTCCTGGGTCTGGCAGCTGAAGACTGAAGGAGCCCCGAATCGTCGGTCCCAATCACTCTCGCCGAGCCCAGGGTAACACTCAAGGTAGCAGGTAAGTTAACGTCCTTCGTGGTTGATACGGGGGCTACCTATTCTGTCTTACCTTCCTTCCCAGGACAATTATACCCCTCCCCGGTCTCACTGATGGGAATTGACGGGTGTCCCTCCAGACCCCAGGTAACAGGTCCTGTCACATGCCTTATAGACAACAGAATCATTACGCTCATTTTTAGTGATATCTACCTGCCCCACCCCATTTTTAGGAAGAGACCTTCTTTTAAAATTAGGGGTCACCCTGCACTGGGCATAGGACCCCTCAGCAACACTTTTATTATCACTACTCCCTACTCCAACATCCACACTGAATCCTCCTTTATCTCCTGATTTAGTGAATCCCGTTGTGTGAACATTTCCACTCCTACCATTACTACCCACCATTCACCTGTTCTTATTCACTTAAAGAACCCTCCTCATTTCTCCTTCAAGACCCCAGTTTCCAATCTCTTCAACACACCAACAGGGACTGAAACCTTATCCAGAGTCTTTTGTCTAAGGGCCTTTTAATTCCTGTACATTCACCTTATAATACCCCCATCCTACCGGTAAGGAAACCTGATGACTCATGTCGCCTAGTACAAGAGTTACGCCTCATTAATGAAGCTGTAATCCCTATTCACCATGTTGTCCCCAATCCTTACACACTCCTGTCTCATATTCCACCATCTACCACTCATTTTTCCATATTAGACTTCAGAAGGTCCCGGTGTCTTCATGGGTATAAATTATTCAACATATTTTATTCTTTCTTAACCATTCTCACACTTTACCCAATATTTCCCACTGTCTCCTTTGTGCCTCTCTTCTACGACCTTTACTTGCAGCTGTACCCATTAATTCCACTCAACCATCACTGACACCCACACCCAATCCTTCCTGCACCACTCCTCTGCTACAAGTGCCTCTTTGGGAACTAAAACCCTTAACCAGACACATCCTTCCCGAGTTTGTTTTTTTACCAACAACACCTTTTCTACCCCCCCCCCCCAAGGCATAGTTTCTGCTCACAAAATATCTTTATTATGACCTATACCTCTGCAGCACCCAGCACTTACTTTTGGTGTAATAGAACTTTAACTAAATGTTTGAATTCCACCACTCCAAGCCCCTACTTTCCAGTAACAATAGCATCCCACCTCACTTTATATGGGGAATCCAAATTTTCCTGGCTATCACCTGAAACCAGAACCAAAAGATCTGCTTTTCTACCTATCATGGTGGATCTCAGTTTAACCTCTGCTTTTGCAGCAGGAGGAATAGCAGGTGGAGCCTTGGGTCATAGTATAATATCAGCCCAAGATTTCCAAACCCATCTGGAGGTAACACTTGAAACCATCACAGATTCTCTGGCTTCCCTCCAATGACAACTAACCTCTTTAGCTTGAGTTGTTTTACAGAATCGAAGAGCCCTAGACCTCTTAACAGCAGAAAAAGTTGGAACCTGCCTCTTTCTTAAAGAAGAATGCTGTTATCATATCAACGAATCTGGTCTGGTGGAACAAAACGTCAATACATTGACTCAACTGAGTGAGAAACTACGAAATAGACATCGAACGGGAACCTCACCATTTGAATGGCTCCAGTCACCACTAACAGCCTGATTATTACCCTTTATAGGACCTCTTGTACTAATAAGTCTCTTTTTTTTTTCTCCCCTTGCCTCCTTAGATTCTTCCAAAACCGGCTCAAAGAAATGTCCAGAGTTACTGTTAACCAACTACTTCTACACCCGTACACTCGCCTACCAACCAACCCAATTTCCACTAATACAAGCATTTAACCCCCATTTCGACCCCGTTCAGCAGGAAGCAGCCAGAATGATAACTTCACCGTTTATCACCAAAAAAGGCTTGAATGTTAGGCAGAAGCATGGCTGGCCAGGTGGGTGAATGCTTGAGCCAGAGGGAATTATAAGAACTGGTCAAGTAAGGAGGTGCCTGACCAGAGCCCATACCAAACCCCAGCACGTAGCCCTTGCTTACAAAAGACCCCAGCACCTGACTCTTACTCATGAAAGCCCCCAACCATTTCCTGCCCACTACGTTAATGAAATACTTCAACTCTGCTTCCTACCTCCATACTAATGGGGTACTTTAACCTTATTGGTCCCTGTAACACATACCCTGCTCTCACCCCAGTTCTCTAAGAATCAGGAAGAAAATCACTATAAAAAACCCTTTCTTTCACCTGGGCAGTGCGACTTCTCTGGCCCCTCTCAGGGATCCGTGAACCTCGCCTGGGCCCCTCTTGGGGACCCGCAAACCTCTCCTGGGAGCGCAGAATAAAAACTTCTCTTTAACCCCACTTTTGTGCATCCTCTTCTCCTTACTGAGACCTTACACATAGCAGGGCATTTGTGTCAACGTGAAGAGAATAAAAGATGGCAGTAATAGAAATGAAGAGGGAAGCTGTTGCTTGGGTAACTTAGTTAGAAAATACCTAAAAGTGGGGGCTATTTTTTAAACTATTTTTGATTGAGTTCTATATTACTTTAAATATCAATGGTTATTCTTCTCTCACTTTAAATGAAATAAACTTAATTTTTCAGAGAAGGGAAAAAATAATTTACAAAACACTTTCTAAATTAAATGTGAAAAATAAGGCCCTGGAAATTAAAATGTCTCACAGGCACATGCATATTTATTAAACAGTGCCAACAAACATGGGCATCCAACCATATATTGATTCCCAAATCAGAATAATTATACCTGCAGGTAGGAAGATAGAGTCTTTTTCAGAATCTCAGACCTTCAGTTGAGTTTGTTTGGCCCTTTGCCATGATGTGTCCACTACAATAAATAAGCTAAGGAATATTGTGTGTTCTCATCCAACAGTTTAGGCAGTGCTCCTCCCTACACTTCTGTAGGAAAATGTGTTCATATTTCCATATTTGGCTTTTTTGGGAAATATATAACTTTATTTTCTTGCAGTTCACCTTCTTCCTTTCAGTAAGTTTTATTATTTATTTTTTATATGTTTATTTATTTTACTGGTACTTATTGTATCTGTTTATTATCTATGATAATATTATCCAATTAGAAAAATGCATTTCCCCTGGAGGCATAATTTATAACATTATCCCCATCATGAAAAACATCATTTTAATTTGCATTTTGAATAATTTTGCAAAGCTGGAGTCCCCAGAGCTTCAAGTTTATTTTGATATCTGCTTAATTCATCTGTTTAATAAACAAGTTATGATGATACACTTGTGCTGTCAAAAGAAATGATCAATGCTATCCTATTCTTAGTTAGTTACTTTGCCTCTGTTTCCCACTGTCTAGACTTCACAGAAGTCTAACTAGCAAAGGGCATAAATAAGCATTTGTGGTACAAAATCATAAAATTACTTCCAGATCATCTGGCCAATCATTTAACTATATCTTCAATATTTCAAAGTTTTGGATAAAATCAGAAAAGTTCAACTTATATCTCAGTGTTCCTTTTTGCTAAAGCCCAGTACATGGAAATACCTACCTTTGGGCACAGTTGATGAATCTAATACTTTCATTAATATTCTAATTAATACAGTTATCATCTATCTTACTTGAGAGTTCTAACAAAGAAATTGGATTTTAAATCAGTTAAAATTGATGAGGTCTTAGTTTGTCATACTATGGTGGTTTGCATGTTACTATGAGGCTGGAGGCTATGCCACCAGTATTTCGAATACCAGCAGGGTCACCTATGGTGAGCAGGTTTCAGCAGATCTTCTAGACTAAAACAGAGTAAGGAAGAAAGAAGAGGCCATCCACTTCACAAAGAATTGGCCAGTGAAAAACCTTATGAAGAGCAATGAAACACTGTCTGATATCTTACTGGAAAACTGTGAATAGCCCTGAAACATCATCTGACATAGTGCTGGAAGATGAGCCACCACTCGGGTCGGATGGCATTCAAAATATGACAGGGGAAGAGCTGCTTCCTCAGAGTAGAGCCAATGTTAATGATGTGGGTGGAATACAGCTTTCAGGACCCCCATTTGCTGATGTCACACAACTCAAAATGGGTAGTAATAGCTGCAAACATCCACTAATAATTGGAACATAGAATGTATGAAGTATGAATGTAAGAAAATTGGAAGTTGTCAAAAATGAAATGGAACTCATAAAAATCAATACCCTAGGCATAAATGAGTTGAAATGGACTGTTTTTTGGCCATTTTGAATCAGAAAACCATATGATATACTATGCTGGGAATGACAATTTGAAGAGGAATGGCATGGCATTCATCATCACAAAGAATGCTCAAGATCTATCCTGAAGTACAATGCTGTCACTGATAGGATAATATCCATACGCTTACAAGGAAGACCAGTTACTACTACTATTATTCTAATTTACACACCAACCACCAAGGCCAAAGACAAGGAAATTGAAGGTTTTTACCAAATTCTGCATTCTGAAACTGACCAAACATGCAATCTAGATGTGTTGATTATCACTGGTGATGAGAGGGCAAAAGTTGGAAACAAAGAAGAATCGCCGGTAGTTGGAAAATATGGTCTTGGTGTCAGAACTGATGCTAGAGACAGCATGACAGAATTTTGCAAGACCAAAATTCATTCATTGCAAATACTTTTTTTCAACAACATGAATAGCAGCTATACAAGTGGAATTCATCAGACAGAGTACACAGGAATCAGATTGACTACTTCTGTGCAAAGAAGTGATGGAGAAGCTCAATATCTTTAGCCAAAACAAGGCCAGGAGCTGACTGTGGAACAGACCATCAATTACTCATAAGCAAGTTCAAGGTGAAGCTGAAGACAATGAAAACAAGTCCACAAAAGCCAAAATATTTGAATATAGAGACCATCTAAAGAATAGATTTGACACATTGAACACCAATGACTGAAAACCAGAGGAATTGTAATATGACATCAAGAGCATCATCCATGAAGAAAGCAAAAGGTCATTAAAAAGACAGGAAAGGAAGAAAAGATCAAAATGGATGTCAGAAGAGACTCTGAAACTTGCTTTTGAATGGAGAGTAGCTAAAGCAAGTGGAAGAAATGACAAGATAAAAGAGCTGAACAAAAGAGATTTCAAAGAGCAGCTCAAGAAGACAAAGTCATATTATAATGAAATGTGCAAAGACCTGGAGTTAGAGAATCAAAAGGGAAGAACTTGCTTGGCATTTCTCAAGCTGAAAGAACTGAAAAAAATTAAGCCTCGAGTTGCAATATTGAAAGATTCCATGGGCAAAATACTGAATGATGCAGGAAATGTAAAAAGAAGAGGGAAGGAATATACAGAGTCACTGTACCAAAAAGAATTGGTCAATGTCCATCCATTTCAGGAGATGGGATATGATCAAGAACCAATGATACAGAAAGAAGAAGTTGAAGCTGCAATGAAGGAATTGGTGAAGAACAAGCTCTAGGAATTGACAGAATACAACTGAGATGCTTCAACAAATGGATACTGTGCTTGAGGCACTCACTCATCTATGCCAAGAAATTGGGAAGACAGCTGCCTGGCCAACTGACTGGAAGAGATCTATATTTGTATCCATTTCAAAGAAAAGTGATCCCACAGAATGTGGAAATTATCGAACATCACTATTATCACACACAAGTAAAATCTTGCTGAAAATAGTTCAAAAACAGTTGCAGCAGTGTATTGACAGAATATTTCCAGAAATGCCAGCTGGATTCAGAAGAGGATGTGGAATGAGAAATATCATTGCTGATGTCCGATGGATCTTGGCTGAAAGCAAAGAATACAAAAAAGATGTTTGTTTGTGTTTCATTGACTTTGCAAAAGCATTTGATTGTGTGGATCATAAGAAATTATGGATAACATTGAGAAGAATGGGAATTCCAAAACACTTATTTGTGCTCAGGGAGCTCTGGTAGTGTAGTGCCCAAAGCATTTGACTGCTAACCAGAAGGCTGGTGGTTCAAACCCACCAGCCACTCCTCAGAAGGAAGAATAGACAATCTACTTCCGTAGTGATATCACCTCAGAAACCCAAGGAGGGGTCGCTATGAGTTGTATCAGATTTGACAGCAATGAATTTGTTCATTTTTTTAAATTGTGCTCATGAGGAACCTGTACATAGACCAGGAGGCTGTCCTTCAAACAGAACAAAAGAATACTGCATGGTTTAAAATCAGGAAAGGAGTGTGTCAGGGTTATCTACTTTCACCATACTTATTCAATCTGTATGCTGAGCAAATAATCTGAGAAGCTGGACTATATGAAAAAGTGTGGCATCAGGATTGGAGGAAGACTCTAAAAACCTGAGATATGCAGAGGATAAACTTGCTTATTGAAAGTGATGACTTGAAGGACTTACTGATGAAGATTAAAACTGCAGTCTGTGGTATGGATTACACCTCAATATAAAGAAAACAAAAATCCTCACAACTGGGCCAATAAGCAGTTTCACGATAAATGGAGAAAAAATTGAAGCTGTCAAAGATTTCATATTACTTGGTTCCACAACCAACACCGATGGACCCAGCAGTCAGGAAATCAGACAACATATTGCACTGGGTATATCTGCTGCAAAAGGCCTCTTTAAACTGCTGAAGAGCAAAGATGTCTCTTTGAAGACTAAGGTGTGCCTAATCCAAGCTATGGTATTTTCAACCACCTCATATGCATGTGAAACCTGGACAATGAATAAGAAGACCAAAGAAGAGTTGATACTTTTGAGTGAGGTATTGGCAAAGAATACTGAGAGTACCATGGACTGCCAGAAAAACTAACAAATCTGTCCTGGAAGAAGTGCAGCCAGAATGCTCCTTGGATGCAAGAATGGCCAGATTTCATCTCATCTACTTTGGTCAGGTTGTCAGAAGGGCCCATTGCCTGGAGAGGGATATCATGCTTGGTAGAGTGGAGGGTCAGCATAAAAGGGGAAGGCCCTCAACGAGATGGATTAACACAGAGGTTGCAATGACAGACTCAAGTATAGCAAGGATTGTGGAGCTGGCACAGGACTGGGCAGTGTTTCGTTCTGCTGTACATAGGGTTGCTGTGAGTTGGAACTGACGATATAGCACCTAACAACAACAGCACACACTACCAGGTTTTATTCTAGATATTTCTACATATGAGGTCTTGTTTCATCCTCAAAATGAAACAATGTTATTATTTGTTACATAAGAGTTAATGGAACCCAAATCCAGGAATTTGTCCCTAGCACCCATCTCAGAATGGAGTATAAGGGACTCAAATTCTAATTTGAAGACCAGTAGTATTCTCACTATTGAAAAAAAGAAAGAAAGAAAAACAGAAAAGAATCAGCTGCCATTAAGTCGATTCCAATTCATAATAACCCTGTGCTTCATGGTAGAAATGTGACCCATAGGTTTTTCAATGGCTGTGACCTTTTGAAAGCAGACTTCCAGGACTTTCTTCCAGGACACCTCTGGGTGGATTCAAACTGCCAACCTTCCAATTAGTAGCTTAACCCAGAGGCCACGTTAAAAATAGAAAATGTAATTGTCATGGCTGTCAGATAATTAACATGCATTATACATCATGCATTTTTCCTAACTTCATGATTTTATGAGATTATCTCTATTTTTGAGTTCAGTAATTGAAGCTCAGAAAACTTAAGCAGTTGCCCAAATCAGCCAGTGTAAAAATGGTAAAATACAGATTTGAATTCAAGCCATTTTCAATTCAATTCTCCCTAGTGGAGCAGGCTGCCATCCAATTATAGCCAAAATATGCGGAGACAATTCAATCTCTATGAGTTGATCAGATGGTAGTTCACGAGCTAACACTTCAGGGTCAAAATTAAGGATTTCTTTTTATTGCTATGTGTATATGAGGTACTGATTGAAGACCCTTCCAGTTAATAGAGAGCCAGAAAATATGAATGGTTGATTCAAATTTTCATTTTATTTCAACCTGAATATTTGGCATCATATGCTGTATTTTCCAAATTCTAGCTGTAGACCTAGTTTTTAGCACCATTAGATTAGTAAAAAGTGTTACAACTGTGATTCAGTAAGCAAAACATAAACATTAAAAAAAATAAACAGAAAAATACATCATTCGATTTTGTGAAATGATCTAGGCTATACACAAGTAGGTAAGCAATTTCATAAATAAATACTACAGTTGTGCATACATACAAATAGGTTGTGCCATTTTACATTCACAACAGCAGTGTATGTGAGTTCCAGTTACTCTATATTCTAGACACATTTGGAAATGTCAGTCATTTTTGTAATTTTAGTAAATTTACCAGTGTGTAGTGGTTTTATCATTGTGATTCTACATATTTCAAGTAAACTACATTAGTAACACAGCATCCTGGTTAAAAGCATTGACGCTAGCCTCACACTGGAATTTGAATCTCATCCCAGATCTGGTACCTACTTTGTTTGTGACTGTGAAAAAGTGGTCCATGCTTCTCAGTGCCTCAGTTTTCTCTTCTGTTAAGTCATGATCAAATAGTAGTAACTTGTTCATTTGTTTTGAACTCTGGAGAGAAAATAAATTTAAATCAATCAGTGGAGTTCTTGAATCAGAGTTCATGTTCAATAAATGTTAACTGATATTATTATCATTTCTACTTCAAAATAGATTGTATGAAGGATAACTCAAATTTTCAAAACTCATTTTAAGTTTACTTCTAATAGCCATAATAATGTTATGTTATTTATAGGATCTATCTCACCCAACATACAAAAGTGCTTTGAAGTATTTTTTAATAGATAAATCTTATCTCTCCAAAGTAAGCAGACCAAAGTAAGCAGATGTACAAAAAAAGTATTACACTAGAAAGTATTTGTTTTTTAATCTTTTTTTTTTTTTTTAAATGCTTTGTTTTTTGCTTTATTTTTATGTTGACTTGATCCTGACAAAGTATGCAGACAGTCTTATTTTACAGGGCCTTAATCCTAAAAAGTAGCAATACTAACTATTTAAAACAGCCTACCCTGTTTTATCCCTAGCCATCTACAGAATCACCTGAACATGCCCCTAGCATACAAAGCTTGGACAAGAAGTCATTTGTCAAGGTCACAATGTACTCCACTTTTTATTTCTCATTTCTAGGACTCTTCTTCCTGAGGACCATCCATACTTAGCCTCCTCTAAAGATGAACAAGGACCAAATTGGGTTTCAATGACTCCTCAGTCTTTTGCTTAGTATTAAATTTAGGTCTATGTTCGTATCACACAAACCTTTGACATAAAGTTTGATTTATTGAGATCTGCTGTTGTTGCTGTTAGGTGTTGTTGAGTCGTCTCCAACTCATACAGACCCTATGCACAGCAGAATTAAACACTGCCTGGTCCTACACCAGCTCCATGATCCTTGCTATACTTGAGCCCATTGCCCCAGCCACTGTGTCAATCCATCTTGTTGAGATTTGGACTTCCCAAATACTTGGCTGTTCCTCCTTGTCTCAGAACACTATTCAAGATTTCACTGTGCTTCTGTGCATAGGCCCATTATATCACAGGACATCTTATATCTGACTAGAATCTCAATAACTTCTTTTAATGTCAATTTCCATTCTACCTTGATAGCAAGTAGAACAATACTGGCTCTTTCCCTCACTGGGTCAAATTCCCTACCCAGCTGCTCCCAGCCCAGTGTGGAGGCAGTTCCCTAGGACTGCCTGTAATCTCTTCTTTGTCCTGGCCTAGTGACACCACAATCCGCCTCTCTTCCCGCATCCTATTGCCAGATCTGTCCTGCAGTCTGATAGCTCAGCCAAATTATCTAGCTTTTCCTTCTGTGTGGTCTGAGAGAGTTGGCACAGAAAAGCACTGAGCTCTGTGACTTTCTGTTGTATTTTCTCTCATTAGAAAGTTAGGAGTAGCCAGCAATTTTTTTTTTTTTCCAGAAATGTATCCTTCTGAAAAACAGAGATAGCTTAAAACTATAAAAAGTTAAGAGTTTGAACTAATTGCTATTCAGTCATTGAATTTATTTGATGATTCTAATACTCAGGGTTTGGTTTTTTTTTTTTTAATAATAGTTCTTTACATGCTTACTTT
>NW_006921595.1:17003729-17021518 GCF_000298275.1 Orycteropus afer afer | reverse complement strand
TCGGGTTGGACCCGACTCATAGCGACCCCTCCTTGGGTTGCCAAGGTGATTTACTTTTCCAGTCCTTTAATCTAAAATCCCATTTACCTTAGAAGTACTAGGTAACAGAGCATGCCATCACTACCACCATCAATACCAACAAAACAACCTTAGCTTTGAGAGCTAGACCGAAGGTACAGAGAAGAATTACGGTAAGAACAAAACAGAATCTTAGTCCTAGAAGACAGATGGAGTAGGCAGCTACTAATAAGGTCCTCAGGTCCAGTAATCAGCCCAGGACACTCACTTTTGTGCGTCTTCTTCTCCTTACTGTGGCCTTACAGTAGGGACAGGTTGAGAACCAGAGTCATTGTTCACCATTTGCATAGATTTATCTGGGTAGTGGATCAGGTTGGTCCGAAAAACTGTTAAGGAGCTCAGCCTTCAAACCGGAGAGAAATGAACTCATTCATGAGGAAAGTGAAATGAGAACGTTTGGAATCACCTGAACATGCCCCTAGCATACAAAGCTTGGACAAGAAGTCATTTGTCAAGGTCACAATGTACTCCACTTTTTATTTCTCATTTCTAGGACTCTTCTTCCTGAGGACCATCCATACTCAGCCTCCTCTAAAGATGAACAAGGACCAAATTGGGTTTCAATGACTCCTCAGTCTTTTGCTTAGTATTAAATTTAGGTCTATGTTAGTATCACACAAATCTTTGACATAAAGTTTGATTTATTGAGATCTGCTGTTGTTGCTGTTAGGTGTTGTTGAGTCGTCTCCAACTCATACAGACCCTATGCACAGCAGAATTAAACACTGCCTGGTCCTACACCAGCTCCATGATCCTTGCTATACTTGAGCCCATTGCCCCAGCCACTGTGTCAATCCATCTTGTTGAGATTTGGACTTCCCAAATACTTGGCTGTTCCTCCTTGTCTCAGAACACTATTCAAGATTTCACTGTGCTTCTGTGCATAGGCCCATTATATCACAGGGCATCTTATATCTGACTAGAACTCAAGAACTGGCTTCTGTTCAATTAGTCTTATAGCCAACCATGTATATTACCCTGACAATCAGTCTTTGCTTTCCTCTTCAACCACAGAGAAGGTTATGGAAAGATGACTAAAGAAAAGGAACCTAAAGGGTTTGTTCCTCCATTGCCATGAGGATTTTTAAAAAATGACCTCCATGATTAAAGCATACTGGAAATCTCTTCATGACTAAGAAGACATGAGCGCTAGGAGAGTATCCACGTGGAGAGTTCCCATAATGCCTACGGTGTTACCTTTCCTTTAGCATTTTCTCACTTTGACTCTCCTATGCTCTCGTACAAGCTCATATTCTTTCCCTAGAAAAATACTACTCCCTGTTTAAAACTCAAACCTCAGCTACACTGGCATATGGAATTATCTCCAAGGAGGAAACAAAATCAGTGCTAGAAAATCCAAATAGCATAAACATGGTTAAGTTTTCATATTTTAGGGTTTATGTCCCAAGAAAAATGATTTCTGTCTTAAAAAGATTGATCCCACTTCCCAGGTCTCTTGCCCGTGTGAAAGGTATAGATTTTTAAAAGATACATTTAAATGTGAGAAATGCAATTTAATTTTATAACTAATATCCTATTTACAACCTGCCTTCTCACTGAGAGGAGAACATACTTTACCTTATATTAAGATTCTCTTAATCTCTTGAGATTTAAAAGCTTCCTGTTCCTCTAAAAATGGTCTCTGAGTGCAGAATAAGGCTGACATGTCCTTGGACATGGAGGTGAAGTGTCCAGATCTCTAGATGATATATTACATTCTGCTTGGTCTCTAAGTAATATCTTCTCTCACAGCTGCCTCTGCCATAGTGTAACTTGGCCCACATGGCTAGGACTATTCTTCTGAGCTAGCTTGTTCTTCTTGGTCTTTTGACCTAGTCTTTTGTCCTGACTGCTACCATTACTGATGTTCATAGAGTTTGCCCTATCCTCTAGTCACAAGGACACCACACCCTATAGACTAATCTATTGGTCACTAAGACATGTAGAAGTTATGAATGGACTGGAATCTCTTATTTGCTTTCAGGGTAAGCAGAAGTGAGTCATCACTTAAATGCATCCTATTTAACACCTTCCTCAACTAACGCAACATAAATGCTCCATACCCATGTTCAACATAAAAATTCAGGGGAATGGGATTTCTTTGTGAAATTTTCTATGAAGTCTGTTCCCAGACTCAAAATAAACATCACTGCCACCAAGTCAGATCTGATTCAGTGACTTCTCCTTGGGTTTCCAAGGCGGTATCCCTGCAGAAGTAGATTGCCCAACCTTCCTTCCAAGGAGTGGCTGGTGGGTTTGAACCACTAGCCTTCTGGTTAGCAGTCCAATGCTTTAGGCACTATGCTACCAGAGCTTCCAGACTATAACTAGGAAAACCCCAACAGTCTTGTAATACCCAAATCTACATTGGAGTTTTCAATTCTTTCTTTAGTTTGCAACTTTAAGGTGAGATTCTGCCTGATATAGAACACAAAGCACTGATCTGTGAGAGTTCTCTTCACCTTTCTCCAAGGATCTATCCTTCAATGACCAGAAGGGCTATCTCCTTTCTTTGTGCCAAGAGATTTCCTTGCATTGTAGGCTGTACCTCCCGATTCTGTGTTTCCATCATGTCAATTGCCTGATTCTCTTCCAGTTTAGTTTTTATTTTGGGATTTTTTATTCTGAGAAATTTCCCAGAATTTTGATTCTGAGAAAACCATTCTCTTCTCAATCAAGTCAGGCATTTGCAATAACCAAAAGTGCTTGCTTTCAGGCTATAGACAAATTCCATTTTGAATTTCAGTGCCAAAGCATCCCTGTTTGTAACACAGCTTTGCCTTTCCCATGAAGCAATATGCTACTGATTAGTGGTTTGGAGAGCTAGACAACTAGGAACTAAGGATGGCTGGGAGCTAAAACACAATGATTCAGTATCTTAAATTTAGTATCTCTGGAATCCCTGGTAGCAGTATTGGTGTATCTGTAATTCTTCTTAATTTCCCATTTACTTTCTGTGGAATATATTTCCCACCACTTAAATGCAATCTTTGGATATACTTGGCCCTCAGGGCAAAGACAAAAAAATCAAACTCCATCCTCCTTGGGCCATCCCAGCTAGGAAATGTTTGGCAGGATAAAAGAGAGTCAGATGAGAGATTCTGTCCCATGTAAAGCACGTCTGTTACAAGATTGCAGTTTAATAATGCTTTCATTGAACAATAACCACAATACATAATAAAGATATAATAAGTAGATAGTTCATGTTGCATCAATTCTGACGCCCAACAAAACATCGAGCAGTCCGGCACCATCCTCACAATCACCAGAATGTTCGAGTCCATCACTGTGCTACTCCTTTTCACAGAGGGTCACCGTAGCCTTTGCCAGCCTTCTATTTCACCAAGCACAATGTTCTCCTCCTGCAGTTGATCCTGCCTAACGACATGTCCAGGAGCTCTGGTAGCATAGTGCCTAAGACACTTGACTGCTAACCAAAAGGCTGGCAGTTCAAATCCACCAGCCACTCCTCGGAAGGAAGATGGGGCAATCTACTTCCGTAGTGATACTGCCTCAGAAACCCGAAGAGAGGTCACTATGAGTCGGGTGCAACTCGACGGCACATAACAACAACAAACGACGTATCCAAAACAAACAAGTCAGACAGAGTTCTATTGTGATCCACAAGGTTTTCCTTGGCTAGGCCTTTCTTCCTAGCTTGTCTTAGGCTGGAAGCTCTGCTAAAACCTGTCCACCATGAGTGACCCTTCTGGTATTTGAATTACTAGTAGGATAGCTTCCAGCTATCCCAAGCCACCTCAGTATGACTAACAAAAAAATAGTATGACAAACTAACAGTGGATGTAATAAATTCATAATAATAATAATAAGCACACATACAGGAAGATTCTGATATACTCACTAGACTACAATAGAAATAAAATACATGGATAATAAGTATGAAATGAAAGTCTTAATTCTCTATAGAAAAAAATACACTAGACAAGAAAGAATTTTTGTAAATTACTGGGCATAACCTGCAGAGATCAGAAATCCACTTTCCCATTGTCAAAGAGCAATTTAATTGCAGAGCTACTCCAAGGGTTAGGTCTGAAGTGTGTTATCTGATAAACCTTGAGGAATCAAAAGGGAAAAGCAAAGTTACTATGTATTGAATGTCTATTGACTGCCCTTGCATTAATTTACATGATGTCACTTAGCTTTCACAACAACCCTTCAAATTAGACATTATTAACTTCATTTTTAAAGATGAGGAGATGAAGACCATAGTCACCAGCAAAACTATGATTTGATTCATTTCTAACAGATTACAAATGCTCTCAAAGTAAAATAAAGCCACTTTGTGGAATTGTTCCAAAATCTTATGTGGAGGGTAAGGAATTAGAAACATTTTCTATCACCTCAAAGTACAGTGCAATAAGAATTATATTCCCTCTGAACTCATTACTCAAATTCAGCTTTCAGTCCTTGCTTACTTGAGATTTAAAATTGGTTGACATCTATTCAAGTTCACAGATACTTCAGTTCATTAGTGAATATACAGGCTTACAATAAAAAGCAATCTCTTTAGTCTCTTCAGAGAAACTGCCTTAGCAGGATTTGAATGGGCACTGGGAAGGAGCACTCTCCTTTCAGTAGAATAAAGTTACTGAAGGTGACCTCTCTCCTCAGCCCACAGGAAATCTTTGAAAGAAACTAAAGTTGAAAGTAAACAGAACCATAAAGAACTGGCTGAAAAGTGACACAAAGTGGTTGTCTTTTGTCTTTTTGATCCTTCCCTTTCAGAATTAAATTCCGTTGTGTATTTCTGTGTCCTAAACTAATGTGCATTTTAAATATTCTTTAGTAATTTTGGTAGATTTTTAAAATCACTTTGATTTGTACAGTTTTAAGTGACATAAAAGGTGGCACTAGGAAACATTGCTTTGTGGAATGTTATTATTGAAAATCTAATACAGAGTATGGACCATATCCACATTTTATGTTTGTTGTGTATATTAAAAAAAAAAAAAAAACACTGCCATCAAGTCTCTGAGGAGTAAGGTGCACCTGACTTAGGCCATGGAATGTGTTCTTTTTTGAAAGCTTTCTCACATTCTCACACATTCCCCTATTTCTTTCACCTACCTATCTTTCTAGGGGCTCCTTTTTTTATTCCAGCAAAGAAAGAAAAATGAAATTGCTGTACTCTACCTCTCACACTCTGGTAGAAAAGAGGTGTCTCATTATATGGGTGCTAAATATAATATAACATTGAGCTATTTAAACAAACAAATGCAATGCTGGAAGTACTCACTCTTATACTTCAAGAGTGCTATCTGGCCAACTGATTGAAAGAGATCCATATTTCTGTGCATTCTAAACAAAGGTGATCCAATAGAATGCAAAAATAACTGAAAAATATTAATATCATACAGAAGTAAAATTTTGCTGAAGATAATTTTAAAAAATGGTTGCAGCAGTACATCAACAGGGAAATGCCAGAAATTTAAATCAAGGGCATGGAAGAAGGGTCATCATTGTTTATGTCAGATAGGTCTTGGCTGAAAGCAGAGAATACCAGAAGGATGTTTACCTGTGTTTTATTGACTATGCAAATGAATGTGGATCATAATAACTTATGAATAACATTGCAAAGAATGGGAATTCCAGAACATTTAATTATGTTCATAAGGAACCTGTACATAGAAAAAGAGGCAGTCATTCAAACAGAACAAGGGGTTACTCCATGGTTTAAAATTAGGAAGCATGTGCATCAAGATTGTATGCTTCGTTATACTTATTCACACTGTATGCTGAGCAAATAATCTGAGAAGTTGGACTATGTGAAGAAGAATGTGGCATAAGGATTGGAGGAAGACTCTTTAACAACCTGTGATATAGAGATGACACAATATTGTTTGCTGAAAGCAAAGAGGACTTGAAGCACTTAGTGATGAAAATCAAAGACTATATATAGCTTTCAGTATGGATTATAATATAAAGAAAACAAAAGTCCTCACAACTGGACCAATAAGCAACATCACGATAAACAGAGAAAAGATTGAAGTTGTCAAGGATTTCATTTTACTTGTATCCACAATCACTATCCATGGAAGCAGCAGTCAGGAAATCAAATGATGTAAAGCATTGGGCAAATTTGCTACAAAAGACCTCTTTAAAGTGTTAAAAAGCTAAGATGTCAAAATTTGGAGGACTAAGGTGCTCCTGACCCAAGCCATGGTATTATCAGTCTCTTCAAATGGATATGAAAGAGGGATGATGTATAAGGAAAACAGGAGAACTGATGTCTTTGAATTGATATCTTAGCAAAGGATGTAGATTATATCATGGACTACCAGAAGAACAAACAGTCTTGGAAGAAGTACAGCCAGAATGTTCCTTAGAAGAGAGGATGACAAGACTTCATCTCACGTATTTTTGACATGTTATCAGGAGGGATCAGTCCATGGAGAAGGACATCATGCTTGGTAAAACAGAAGGTCAGCCAAAGAGAAGACTCTTAAGCAGATGGATTGACACAGTGGCTGTAAAATGCTCTCAAACAGCAACGATTGTGAAGATAGCGCAGGACCAGGCAGTATTTCATTCTGTTGTGAATAGGGTCACTATGACTCAGAGCCAACTCAATGGCATTTAACAACAATAACAAATTTAACTTAGGGAAGAGATCTGGTATGTATCTAAATTAAGTAACATCCCCAGAGTGTACGACATCTTACTTAGAACAGCTTCTAGTACAAATTAAGAAGAAGAAGAAGAAAAAGTACATAGAGAAGAAGAGAGGAAAAACATAATATCTTCCCCCAATAAAATAGATTCCTGTTGAAAATTCCTAACCATTATCATTCTCCCCATCTTTATCATCAAATATTTATTTAGCATTTCATAGTTTGCACTGTATATTATAGACGTTGGAGTCACTGGGTGGCTAAAACAGTTCAATGTTAAACTACTAGCTGCAAGGTTGGTAATTTGAACCCACCCAGAAATGCCTTGGAAAACAGGCCTGGGGATCTGTTTCCGGAAGATCACAGCCTTGAAAACTCTATGGAGCAGTTCCGCACTGCACACATGGGATCACCACAAGTTGAAATCGACTCAATAGCAACTAACAACAATTTTGGATATTGCTTAAAATAAATCTGTGTATTAATAGGAAAGTTGGCATCCATTTTACTCTTATGATGATAATGGTAAATTAGATAGTTTAAGTATATTGCCTTAGGTCAAACAACTAATTGTAAATGGCAGAACTGAGATTAGTATCCATGTCTCCTAGTGTTTAAAATTACATTGAATTGGTATGAAAAGAATAAGTTAATTATTGAAGAGTGACTTTTCAGAGATGGAGGATCCTTCTAATTTAATGTCACTATTAACAAAGAAATTTTACAATTTTACAGAGGAGAAATTAAAAGCAAAAGAATTGATTTTAAGAGGAAGACAAAAAGATTTCAGCATCTATATTAAAAAAAAAAAAATTCAGCATCTATATTAAAAAAAAAAAAAAAACCCTCACTGCCGTCAAGTCAGATCCAATTCATAGAGACCCCTCCTTAAGTTTCTGAGGTGGTATCATTACAGAAGTAGATTGCCCAATCTTCCTTCTGAGGAGTGGCTAGTGGGTTTGAACTGCCAGTCTTCTGGTTAGCAGTCAAATGCCTTAGGCACTACACTACTAGAGCTCCTAACTATCTATATTGTGCCAGTCAAAATAGACTGACTTTTCCTCTGTCTCCTATTTCATTTGTCTGCAAAATATTGGTAGAAGGTGAGAGGGAAACACGAACAAAACCCTCCCTATAGACTGTTTGAATGTGTGAGGGGCTATATAGCCTTAGAAAAAAGAAAAAGAGATCTCTGATTAAAAGATTTTGATGGATCATTGAATGATTCCTCTAACCAGAGCAATGAATGAATTGTCTAATATATGAGCAAATAAATGATTTTAGCTTGCTAAATATTCCAGGATTCTGAATAGCCAAGTCAGTCCATTTCTTTGAATAAATACTCATTCATTCATTCATTTTCTAGCCAAATGAATAATCATCACCAGGAAAGCTTATAAAGACAAATATTCCAGATTTTGATATTGTACTGTATTTATGCAAGATATTACCATTAGGGAAACTAGACGAAGGATACATAGAACCTCCCTTTGCAAAAAGTCAAAAGATAAATAGTCAGACAGACAGACAGATATTTCCAGGATTTTCTCCAAAAAATTCTTAGTAAATTTGGGGTTGTTGTTGTTGTTGTGTGCCATTGAGTCAGCCCCAACTCGTAGCGACCCCCTCCTTGGGTTTCTGAGGCGGTATCACTACGGAAGTACATTGCCCAATCTTCATCCAAATTTTTTTTAAATGGCATTTCAGATGATTTTGATGTGTAGCTGTGTTAGCTACACAATACTCCTTAAAAATTTGGAGAAAGTTATGAAATAGTTTCTTTTTTAATAAAGGATTACTCAATTTTTATGACATTTCTAGGAGTAGTGGAAGTTAGAGAAACACTAAGTATCTGAACATCTTCTGCCCCACCCCTACTTCCCCATTCAGGCAGGACTGAGTATTTTTGCATCTGTCTCTTGATCTCTATCTCCTCTACATCCTATCACTTCAGTTTTCATAGACAACTTACTAACATACCAGCCTTACAATGTCTGGATCTCCTCAATACAAGCAACTTCCATTACTGCTTTATTATTAATATTTAATATATGTACGGGAGCTCTGGTAGCATAGTGGCTAAGGCACTTGACTGCTAACCAGAAGGCTGGTGGTTCAAATCCACCAGCCACTCCTCGGAAGGAAGGTTGGGCAATCCTACTTCCGTAGTGATACTGCCTCGGAAACCCAAGGAGGGGTCGCTATGAGTCGGGGCCGACTTGACGGCAAATAACAACAACAACAACAACAACCATATGTCTGCTGCCTAGAAAGCATGTGAACACCCCAAATATTGCTTTCAGCAGCCCATGGTGAAGCCCAACTCCACAGGCTATTGAGTGTAAGGGCTTTAGCTTCCAGGGCTAACATTCAATAGTGAATATTGGTACAAGGGTCCCAAAGTTGCTAATAATCAAAGTTTAAATTACCAGAATAATACTGCATTTTACTTTGTATTAGAACCAATGGCTTCACAAGCTAGAGGTTTGCATGTTAAAATGTAATTATTCATTGTGGGAGAACACTGCAAGTTGCTATAAGGTATGCCAGTAGTGTAGAAGAAAAAAGAAAAAAATGTTAGAATTACAAGTTCCTGGTTTCTAGCTCTCTCAAGATTCTAATTCGGTAAGTCTAGATACAGGAAACTACATTTTCCTGTATCTCATGGTATACTGACTATATTCAAAGAAATACTAAGCTAACGGCTTAAATGCAGATGATTTACCCACCAGCCTAGGATAGGTAACACAGATATACTGGTAAGTTTCAGAAGTCAAAAAAAACCCTAACTCACTGCCCTTGAGTTGATTCTGACTCATAATGACTGTCTTGTAAGACAGGGTAGAACTACCCCATAGGGTTTTCAAGGCTGTAAGTCTTTTATAGAAGAAGACTACTACATCTTTGTCTGGCTGAACAGCTGGTGGGTTTGAACTGCTGACATTTCTGTAACCAGCCAACTGCGTTACCCACTGTGCCACCAAGGCTCTTTAAGTTTCTGAAAGGATACCTAATTGGAGGATCCCCAAGAGGGATAATGGCCTAGAAGTGGCAATAAGGAACAAGGAGGATACTTCCCACATTATAGTGTTATCAGGCATGGGGGAAAGAAAACAGCAACCTCTTGGGAGGGCAATGAGGAAAATAATGTTCTCAGGGGGAAGTCAGGTTGACATTAGAACAAGAATGTGGGGGAAAATTCAGAGTAAGTGTAAAACGTATTGGGAAAAGACAAATCAAACAGAAACGGAGAAGGGAAATTAAGAAAACTTTTGTTAACAACTTTCCTCAAGAATAACCTTGATTCTAAGTGCGAGATGGTATGATACGGAGCTACGAAAGTGATAATTCTTCTCTTTCAGCTGCAGAATTTTCTTTGCTTTTCTATATGAACGGATGTGCCATGAGAGGAGGGAGAAAGTGATTCTCACTCAGTGATTTTTTAAAAGATCAATCCGTATTTTCTCCTGGGTTGATATGAATAAATCTGATTAATAAATCCAAAAGAACTAAATATAAACAAAAATCAAATATAATTTTCAACACAGAAGAATAAAACTTAAATATGACTCAGGGCATTTTCATTTTATCCCTTTGCTTTCTCTAGGAGGCTGAGTGAACAATGAGTGTTCTCTGCCCCTTTGTTATCATTAACAATAATTCTCAGAGGTAGTCTCTCACACCAAAGGAATCATGCTCAAAAGTGAAAAATGGTCATTCATTTCATTTCAAGGCTTATCCAAAAGTCTATTTAATCCTTTGGCTCTCTGTGATTACAAAAACTTAATGCACCTAGCAGATAAAATGTTATAAGAACAAATATGGTTTGCTGTAAACTCAAAATAATAATAATAAAGACCAGGTTTGCTGGTCTGATAGAACGTAGTGAGACCCCTAAGTCTATGGGCCTTAGTTTCCCTTCAGGTCTGGCACTGAATTCACTCCTGTGGCTTTCAGCCAAATAATAGACAGGCATATGAGCTGATCATTTCCATCAGGTAGATACACTACTTTAAGCGAATCTTGGGAAAGCAGAAGGGCAGTGTACACACAGGTAGACAGCTGGGGGCAGGCAGGAGTGCATGGGAGGGAAGGACACAGGGAACAGGTAACTACAGGGAGGAAGTGGGAAGAGAACTGTTACATTGTGGGGAATTGCAGTCAGTCATGAGACAAAATGTTTATGAACTGCTGTATGAAAAATGAATTTGCTCTGTCAACTTTCACCCAAATGACAATTAAAAAAAAAAAAAAAAGAACAAATATGGTTTGTCCTTACTTCACTCCTATATTACTTAGTTTCCAATCAGGAGACCATAACTGCGCAGTAATTTGAATTGAGGGAGTTTAATATAAACAAATAGCAACAACAGCAAAATGTTGGGGCGGGGGGGGGGCAGAACTCTAAAGGATACTTAAGGACTGAGGGAAAATAGTCAAGGAAAAACAAAATTAGAAGGAGACTTATTCTCAGTATTTTGATTCAGATTTCAATGGAGAGGTTCAAATCCACCAGCCACTCTTCAGAAGGAAGGTTGGGCAATCTACTTCCGTAGTGATACTGCCTTGGAAATCCAAGGAGGGGTCGCTAAGAGTCGGGGCTGACTCAACAGCACATAACAACATAACAACAACAAGCAATGTAAGCACGGGTTTACTTGTGCAGACTTATTAATCTGTAGTCAACAATTTCACATGTTTTTGAACCCAGGAGAAACAGTTCACTACAAATTAGTAAGTAAGCACAAGTAAGCCCATGCTTACTTTGCTTATTGGGTTATCTGACCCTAGGTACTGAGGAGTTGTGCTGGGAAGCTTCCTATTTGGTTTGACAGGGACTTGCCAGAAAGCCACCTGGGGCACCAGCTAGACTTACCAAAAGCCACCCAGAAGTGATAAGATTTCTGTCCATTCACTATGATATAGATTGGTGCACCCATGGAACTAGTTAGCTGCCCCAAAAGAGTGCTGCTGACCTTGCTGTTGGAAACTATTCAGGATGGTGTGTAAACTGAGGGATGCCAGAGAGGTGCCACTTGCTGCTAGCTGCTAGGACAGTACTGAATAAAGCCAAGTACTCTGCAAGAGCTAAAATATACAGGCACACCAAAATCATGAAGGAAAACTATTTTTCAGTGCCCCATTCCCAGCATCCTCTACTGGCAATGTTCAACAAAGTCTAGCTCTTCTTTCATAGTGCAGGCAGAAAGGGTGAATTTAGAGCTGAGACACAATACGTTGATAACCAGCATATCTGCCTACAAACTACACAAAAGTGTTCCCCCTACCCCAAAAGACAGTTTGGAAATATAAAATCTACTATATATATGAAATATTATGTTAAAATACTGAATGATGCAGCAAGCATATAAAGAAGATGGAAGGAATATACAGAGTCACTGTACCAAAAAGAATCGGTCCATGTTCAACCATTTAAGAAGGTAGCATATGATCAAGAGCCAATGGAATTGAAGGAATAAGTTCAAACTGCCCTGAAAGACTTGGTGAAAAACAAGTCTCCAAGAATTGACGAAATACCCACTGAGATGTTTTAACAAACATACAACACTGGATGTGCTTACTCATTTATACCAAGAAATCTGGAAGACAGTTACCAAGCCAACTGATTGAAAGAGATTGATATTTGTGCCCATTTCACAATAAGAGGATTCAACAGAATGTGCAAATTATCAAACAATATCATTAATATCACAGGCAAGTAAAATTTTGCTTATGATAATTCAAAAGTGCTTCCAGCAGTATATTAACAGGGGAAGACCAGAAATTCAAGCTAGATTCAGAAGAGCACATGAATGAGGGATGTCATTGCTGATGTCACATGGATCTTGGCTGAAAGCAAAAAATACCAGAAAGATGTTTACCTGAGTTTTACTGAATAGGCAAAAGCATTTGACTGTGTGGATCATGATAAATTAAGGATAACATTGCAGAAAATGGGAATTAAAGAACACTTAATTGTACTCATGAGGAAACTGTATGTAGACCAGGAAGCTGTCATTTGAACAGACAAGGGAATAATGCATGGCTTAAAGTCATGAAGGGAGTGTGTAAAGGGAAGGCCAGGAAGCTGCAGCAGATGGCTTTGTGGAGGGCCAAAACAAGTAGGGAAGGCCGGGAAGTTGGAGTGGAGCAGTTTGGAACAGTTAAGGGAGACAGACTTGTCTGTCAGTTTATCATCCTGTGGTGGCTTCTGTGTTGCTGTGAGGCTAGATGCTATGCCACCAGTGTTTTAAATGACAACAGGGTTACCCATGATGGACAGGTTTCAGTGGAGCTTCCAGACTAAGACAGACTCAGAAGAAGGAAGAGGCCATCTACTTTTCAAAGAATTGGGCCAGTGAAAACCTCATGAATAGCAGTGAAACACTGTCTGGTATATTACAGAAAAGTAGCCCTGAAAGATTTTCTTATATAGTGCCAGAAGAGGAGCACCTCAGGTCAGAAGGCACTCAAATTATGGCTAGGAAAGAGCTGCCACCTCAGAATAGAGTCAGCCTTAATTATGTGGTTAGAGTAAAGCTTTCAGGATGGACTTCCTTTTGCTGATGTGGCATGACTCAAGATGGAAGAAACAGCTGCAAACATCCATTAATAATCTGAACATGAAATGTGTGCAGTATGAATGTAAGAAAATTAGAAGTCATCAAAAATGAAATGGAACACATAAAGACTGATATCCTAGGCATTAGTGAGCTAAAATGGACTGGTTTTGGTCATTTTGAATCAGACAATCATATGATCTACTATGCCAGGAATGACAAATTGAAGAGAAATGGCATGACATTCATCATCACAAAGAATGTTTCAAGATATAATCTGAACTACAATGCTGTCAGTGACAGGAAAATATCCATGCATCTATGAGGAAGACCAGTTAATATTACTATTATTCAAATTTACACACCAACCAGCAAAGCCAAAGATGAGGATATTGATGATTTTTACCAACTTGTAAAGTATGAAGTTGACAGAACATCCAATCAAGATGTGTTGATTATCACTGCTGATTGGAATACAAAGTTGGAAACAAAGAAGAATCATCAGTAGTTGGAAAATATGGTCTTAGTGACACAAATGATGCTGGAGATCACATGACAGAATTTTGCAAGACCAACAACTTATTCATTGCAAATACCTTTTTTCAGCAACCCAAATGGCAGTTATACAAATGGACTTTGCCAGACAGGGTACACAAGAATCAGATTGACTACATCTGTGGCAAGAGACAATGGAGAAGCTTAATATCTTCAGTGAAAACCAGGCAGAAGCTGACTGTGGAACAGACCATCATCTGGTCATATGCAAGTTCAAGTTGAAGCTGAAGACAATTAAAAGAAGTCAATAAGTGCCAAAATATGACCTTGATTGTATTTCTCCTGAAGTTAGAGACCATCTAAAGAATACATTTGATGCATTGAACACCAATGATCAAAAACCAGAACTGTGGGATGACATCAAGAACACCATCCTTGGGCGCAAGCGTGCTGAGGTCTGTCTGACCGACCTTCAGCAAGTCCAGTAGCACCATGTTCTCTTGGGAAAACCTAGTTGGGGTCTTTGCCTGGGTTCTGCAGCCACAATGGACCCAAGCCCGAAATATGGTAACTTTGAAAGGTATTACCAGGTGACTAAAGTCGATCAAACCATCCAGAAAATTACCAAGTCTATGAAAATGGTAGCAGCAGCAAAATATGCCAGAGCTGAGAGGGAGCTGAAACTGGCTCGAGTATATGTAGTAGGATCACTGGCTCTCTATGAAAAAGCTGATTTTAAGGTGCGTGAAGGCGAGAAGAAACACTTCATTATTGGTACATCCTCAGATCAAGGACTTTGTGGTGCTATTCATTCCTGAATTGCTAAACAGATGAAAAGTGAGGTGGCCACACTCACAGCAGCCAGAAAAGAAGTTATGCTTGTTGGAATTGGTGATAAAATCAGGGGCATACTTCATAGGACTCATTCTGACCAGTTTCTGGTGACATTCAAAGAAATGGGAAGGAAACCCCCTACTTTTGGAGATGCATCAGTTATTGCCCTTGAATTATTAAATTCTGGATATGAGTTTGATGAAGGATCTATCATCTTTAATGGATTCAGGTCTGTCATCTGTAAGACAGATGAAAAGCCCATATTTTCCCTTAATACCATTGCAAGTGCTAAAAGCATGAGTATCTATAATGATATTGATGCTGATGTGCTACAGAATTACCAAGAATACAATCTGGCAAACATCATCTACTACTGTTTAGAGGAGTCCACCACTAATGAGCAAAGTGCAAGGATGACAGCTATGGACAATGCTAGCAAGAATGCATCTGAGATGATTGATAAACTGACTTTGACATTCAACCGCACTGCCAGGCTGTCATCATGAAAGAGTTGATTGAAATCATCTCTGGTGCTGCAGCTCTGAAGTAATGAATATCAGAAAGTCATTGTCAGACAAGAAGTAAAGAAGAGACATTAAGCCAACTGATTTTGTTATGCTTATTGCTGTCCTTGTCAGAAGACATTCTTGGTCCATTGTTCAAATTATTAAAGATAGCAAAATATTTGTAAATTATCTTACAATAAACAACTTTAAAAAAAGTCAATAAAATAAAAAGAAGAAGAACATCATCCATGAAGAAAGCAAAAGGTCATTAAAAAGACAGGAAAGGAAAAACAAACCAAAATGGATGTCAGAAGGGACTCTGAAACTTGCTTTTGAACAGAGACCAGCTAAAGCAAATGGAAGAATCTACAGGATAAAAGAGCTGAACAAAAGGTTTCAAAGAGCAGCTCGAGGTGACAAACTCAATTATAATGAAATGTGCAAAAAGTTGGAGTTACAAAACCAAAAGGAAGAACACGCTCAGGATTTCTCAAGCTGAAAGAACAGAGGAAAAAAATTAAGCTTTGAATTGTAATATTGAAAGTTTCCATGGGCAATATGTTGAATGATGCAGGAAACATAAAAAGAAGATGGATGGAATATGCAGAGTCACTGTACCAAAAAGAATTGGTCAAAGTTCATCCATTTCAGGAGGAGGCATATGATCAAGAACCAATGGTATTGAAGGAAGAAGTCAAAGCTGCACTGAAGGAACTGGCAAAAAACAAGGCTTCAGGAGTTGATGGAATGCCTACTGAGACGTTTCAACAAGTGGATGTTGAGCTGGAGGCACTCACTTGGCTATGCCAAGAGATTTGGAAGACAGCTACCTGGCCAACTGAATGGAAGAGATTCATATTTGTACCCATTCCAAAGAAAGGTGATCCCACAGAATGTGGAAATTATTGAACAATATCAGTGATATCGCACACAAGTAAAATCTTACTGAAGATAATTCAAAAATGGTTGCAGCAGTATGTTGACAGAGAAATTCCAGAAATGCAAGCTGGATTCAGAAGGGGACATGGAGTGATGGATATCATAGCTGATATCAGATGGATATTGGCTCAAAGCAAATACCAGAAAGATGTTTACTTGTGTTTTATTGACTATGCAAAGACAGTCGGTTGTGTGGGTCATAACAAATTGTGGATAACATTGAGAAGAATAGGAATTCTAGAACATTTAATTGTATTCATGAGGAACCTGTACACATACCAGGAGGCTGTCATTTGAACAGAACAAGGGGATACTGCATATTTAAAATCAGGAAAGGAGTGTGTCAGAGTTATATCCTTTCACCATACTTATTCAATCTGTATGCTGAGCAAATAATCCGAGAAGCTGGACTATATGAAGAAAAACATGGCATCAGGATTGGAGGAAGGCTCATTAACAACCTGAGATATGCAAATGACACACTTTGCTTGCTGAAAGTGAAGATGACTTGAAGCACTTACTGATGATGATTAAAGACTGTAGTCTACAGTATGGATTACACCTCAATATAAAGAAAACAAAAATCCTTACAACTGGACCAATAAGCAGCATCATGATAGATGGAGAAAAGATTGAAGTTGTCAAAGACTTCATATTACTTGGTTCTACAATCAATGCCAATGGAAGCAGTAGTCAAGACATCAAAAGACATATTGCATTGGGCAAATCAGTTGCAAAAGATCTCTTCCAAGTGCTGAATAGCAAAGATATCTCCTTGAAGACTAAGATGTGCCTAACCCAAACCATGGTATTTTCAATTGCCTCATATGCGTGTGAGAGCTGGGCAATGTATAAGGAGGATAGAAGAAGAGTTGATGTTTTTGAGTTGTGGTATTGGTGAAGAATACTCAAGGTACCATGTTGAAAGAACTAACAAATCTGTCCTGGAAAGGTGCAGCCGGAATGTTCCTTGGAGGCAAGAATGGCCATACTTCATCTCATCTACGTTAGTCATGTTGTTGGAAGGGACCATTCTTTGGAGAAGGATGTCCTGCTTAGTAAAGTGGAAGGTCAATGAAAGAAGGGAAGGCCCTCAGCAGATGGATTGACACAGTGGCTGCAATGATGGATTCAGGTATAGTAGGGATTGTGAGGCTGGCACAGGACCAAGCAGCATTTTGTTCTGTTGTACATAAGGTCACTATTAGTTGGAGATGACTTGACAGCAGATAACAACATATGTGAAAGTTGTGTCCTTTCACCATACTTATTTAATCTGTATGCTGAGCAGATAATCGGAGAAGCAAGACTACGTGAAGAAGAATGTGGCATTTGGATTAACAACTTACCATACACAGATGACACAACCTTGCTTGCTGAAATTGAAGAAGATTTGAAGCACTTACTGATGAAGATAAAAGACTACACCCTCCAGTATGGATTATATCTCAACACAAATATAATAAAAATCTCACACTGGACCAGTAAGCATCATCAAGATAAATGGAGAAAATATTGAGGTTGGCAAGGATGTTATTTTGCACGACTGTACAATCAATGTCCATGAAAGCAACAGTCAAGAAATTGAATGTTGAATTGCACTAGGACAATCCGTGGCAAAAAAAACCTCTTTAAAGTGTTAAAGAGCAAAGACATCACCTTGAAAACTAAGATGTGCCTGATCCAAGCCATGATATTTTCTTTTTTTCTAATTTTTTTCCTGAACTATTTAAGTTTTTTTTTTT
>NW_006921595.1:16994898-17001859 GCF_000298275.1 Orycteropus afer afer | reverse complement strand
GAAAGAGGGGGATGCCTTCAACGAGATGGATTAACACAGTGGCTGCAATGATGGGCTCAAGTATACCAGAGATTGTGGGGCTGGTGCGGGATCAGGCAGTGTTTCGTTCTGCTGTGCATGGGGTCGCTATGAGTCGGAAACGACTCGATGGCACTTAACAACAACAACATAACATTTAAGTTTTTACTGTGATTTGGGTGAAACTTTACAGAGCAAACTCATTTTCATACAGCAGTTTATACACATTTTGTTTCATGACATGGACTGTGATTCCCCACAATGTAACACCTCTCTTCCCACTTCCTCCCTGTAATTATCTCTTTCCTGTGTCCTTCTTTCCTATGCATTCCTGCCCCCCAATGTTGTCTCCCTGTGCAAACACTGCCCTTCAGTTCTCCCATGATTGATTGCACTAAGGAATGTATCTACCTAATGTAAATGTTCACCTTACATGTCTGTCTATTGTTTGGCTGGAAGCCACAGGAGTGAGTTCAATTCCAGACCTGAAGGGTAACTAGGGGCCATAGTCTTGGGGGTCTCAGCAAGCTCTATCAGACCAGTAAACCTGGTTCAAAAGCATTCTTGAATACCACAACCCTTCTGCCAGATTGTCTAATGTCAATTTGTTTCCTGGCACTGCTTCTTTTACAGCTTCTTCCTCATCGTTTGGCTCTGGTTTGGAAGCACTCATCTCCATCAAGACATCTTCTGTTAATTTCTCTGGTGCAGTGTCTATTAGCTCTTGATCTTCTCCAAGATTATATCTTGGAAAAAAATCCATGTAAAAGTGAACTCACATAGTTCACAACCACGTTGTTCAAAGATTAACTTTATTAAAGGAAAACCAAAAGAAAAAAAAAAAAAAAAAACATTGTCATCAGGTGGATTCTGACTCATAGCGATCTTATAAAATCGAGTAGAACTGCCCCATAAAGTTTCCAAGGCTGTAATCTTTACAGGAACAGACTGTCATGCCTTTCTTTTAGCAGTCAAGTGCTTAACCACTGTGCCATCAGGGCTCCTTATAATCTGTATATGTATGCATATATCATATTTGCACCTATCTATCAAGGGAAGGTTGACAAAAGGAACAAAACATAAACATTTGGTTAATCTGTGGGAAACATATATATAAGGGTTCTTCGTGCTATTCATGTAACTTTTGTATATATTTGAAATTATGTTAAAATAAAAAGTTACCAACAAAAGAAAAATTCTCCTTCTCAGGCCTTTAGGTCTTCAGTCAGTGGGAGTGAAGAGGGAAGTCCTCTGAAATTCATGGCCTCTTAAGCAAAATCCCTGTTGCTTCAACTTCTCTGAAGTTTCCCCACATTCTTATTCTAATATCAACCTGACTTTCCCCTGAGAATGTTATTTTCCTCATTGCCCTGCCAAGAGGTTGCTGTTTTCTTTCCCCCATTCCTAATAACACTACAGTGTGGGAAGTATCCTCCTTGTTCCTTATTGCCACTTCTAGGCCATTCTCCCTTTTTTAGCCTTGACCCCCACCTCTTCTGGTTTTGAATCTCATGTAAGGAGATCAGTGCTATCTGATAGAACTTTGTGCAATCATTGAAATGTTTTATATCTTCACTGCCCAATATAGTATCCACTAGCCATATAGATCTATTGGGCATTTGAAATGTAAGCCATGGTATTTTCAATTGCCTCATATGCCCATGAAAGCTGGGCAATGAAAAGAAAGAGTAAAAAATAGTTGACATCTTTGAATTGTGGTGTTGGCAAAGAACACTGAAAATACCACAAACTGCCAGAAGAACAAGCAAATCTGTCTTGGAGGAAGGACAACCAGCATGCTCTTTAGAAGCAAGAATGGCCAGACTTCATCTCACATACTTAGGTCATGTTGTCAGAAGAGAAAAGTCCCTGGAGAAGGATATCATTCTTGGTAAAGAAGAAGTCAGCCAAAAAAAAAAAAAAAAAAAAAATCCTCAACAAGATGGATTAAGACAGTGGCTGCAACGATGGGCTCAAGCATAGTAAGGGTTGTGAGGATGGTGCAGGACTGGACAATGTTTTGTTCTGTTGTATATAGCGTCACTAAGAACTGAAGCCAACTCAACGGCACCTAACTACAACAACAACATATATGTGAAAAAAATATATGTTTCCTCAGAATTAGGTGAAAAATATAATGTGAATCAGAATTCAAATGACAAACTTTGTACTATCCCGTTTCTTTGTTAAGGTGTCTCAGTTTTCAAACTGGACAAATATCTGTACTATCAGAAAACAAATACTTAGTTCCTGTTAGTGACCACTTGGCCTTGCTGTACAAGGCTGTTTACTAAAATCAGATTGAAAAGGATCCAGAAAAATCTTTGAGTACCCTCTATAATTTTAATTTTGAAAATGAGAGAACTTGAGAGCTTGTCCTATCCATAGATGTCAGCTGTGTGTAGAAACAGTTGGTGAGCACCAAAATGTCCCTCCTCACTTCTTTTATGGTATTTCCATCCCTAGAGCCATTTCTTGGATCCATTAATTGTTTGCACTTTATAAGGAATGCAGGAGTAATTCTAAAAAGAATAGTATACTAAGTAATTAATAGCCAATAATACACTAGTGGGAGTCCCTGGTGGGTGCAAATGGTGAAGTGCTTGACTACTAGTAGAAAGGTTGGTGGTTTGAACCCATCCAGAGGCACCTCAGAAAACAGGTCTCGCAACTGCTTCTGAAAGATCATAGCCTTGAAAGTCCTATGGAGCAGTTCTACTCTGACATGGGTCACCATGAGTAGGAATTGACTCCACAGCAACTAACAACATTGCACTAAAGGAAACCAAAACCAGACTCACTGCCGTCAAGTTGGATCTGACTCATAGCAACCCCTCCTTGGGTTTCCAAGGCTGTATCACTACAGAAGTAGATTTCCCAGTCTTCCTTCTGAGGAGTGGCTGATGAGTTTAAACCACCAGCCTTCTGGTTAGCAGCCAAACGCCTTAAGCACTATGCCACAGAGGTAAATAACAAAGAAATGGAATATACTGAAAGGGACACAAGGAGTGTTTTTCAAATGTAGCACAGGGGTCAGTAAACATTTTCTGTAAAGGGATAAATGTTGTTATTGTTGTTATGTGCCGTCAAGTCTGACTCAACTCATAGCGACACCTCCTTGGGTTTCTAAGACAGTATCACTACGGAAGTAGATTGCCCCATTTTCCTTCCGAGGAGCGGCTGGTGGGTTTGAACCTCAAGCCTTCTGGTCAGCAGTCAAGTGCTTTAGGCACTATGCTACCAGAGGTCCCAAAGGGATACATAGTTAATATTTCAGCCTTTGTGGACAATATGGCCTTTACTGCAACTATTAAACTCTGCCCTGGTAGCATGAAAGCAGCAATAGGCTATCATTTCCAATAACATATTTTGATAAAAATAGGCAGTGGGCAGAATTTGGGCTGAGTGGTGTGGCAGTTGAAATTCACAGTTGGCTAAAAGAAAAGCTAGGTGATCTACTTCCCAAAAATCACAGCTCTAGAAACTCTATCACATACAATTCTAGTGAATCACATGGGGTCAGCATGAGTTGGAACTGAGTGTACAATGACAGTTCTGATTTTATTTCTTTGTTTTATTTTTAATATAGAGGAACAAGAGGAGAGTTAGATGAAAAAGATGCTGTAGAGGAGGGAAGTATGCAGCATAATATCCCTCGACATCTCAAGATGTGACGGCTGCCAGTTTTGAGATTTTGCCCTAGGAATATGTTTCAGAGAAATTATGGGCTTTGGAGTTAACACTAACCTGGGAGCTGCCACTTACAAATGAAGCCTCAGGGTTCTCATCTGTAAAACAGAAAAATAATGATACATTATGAGGTTTTGAGAGAAACAAATGTTACAAATAGGTGTTCAATAGCTATTCTTCACTCTATTTTAATTGTCTTATCTTTTATTGAGGGGTTTGATTATTGAACTCTACGATCCTTTTCAAGTTTAGTATACTATGACTTAACATCAGTTTTGGAACTGTTCAGTATAGGATGTATATCACAAATTCAACATGTAGAGAGAGCCTTTGTTCTCTGCCACTGCAGCCTCATGAAAATACTTCTTTTTTTTTCAGTGCAAAAGACTCATATGGGGACGCTTTCTAGTCCTTATACTGAAGTGTCAAAACAAGGGAAAGGAGCAGGAGTAGGAAAGTATTGCCCCCTAAAACTAAAAAAAAAAAAAAAAACTAAGCCAAGTGACATCAAGTTGACTCCAGCTCCTGGGGTTTTCAAGGCTGGGAATTTTCAGAAGCACATCTCCAGGTCTTTCTTCCAAAGGACCTCTGAGTAGGTTTAAATCATCAACATTTTGGTTAGCAGAGTGTGATTTTTGTGTGTCTCTAAGACTGCAAGACCAACCAGCATTTACTGCAGAGGGACCAGAGATGCTAGATTTCCTGAAATGTATAGGACAGCCACACACAATGAGCAATCATTCCATGAATGTTTATTTTCCTACTGGACATCTATGCGTTTAAAATGTGGTTGGAATTTTCCAAGCCTATAACCTAATCCAGCATACATATAATAAAAGATATTTTTCAACTATTTTAATAAACACTGAATTTTCCATAAACGTAACTATGATGTGGATTGATTGGATACTGTATTTTATTTCAATCAATACTTCATCAAGAATAAAAGATTTTTGAGAAAATCACATCATTGATTCCAATGCGTTTTATGGTATTTCAGTCATAAATGCAATGCATTTGGATTAGTATTTAATCATATCTATAGAACTTCTATATGTGGAAATATCTGATTACTGTATTTTGATTTCAGTATAGTTTTGCCTCAGATTTATCTTAAAATACATATAATTTTATTAGAAATAACTTTTTATTCATTTCTTTTTTAACTTAGAGCAATATACCCATATTTTTAAAATTATTTGTGTATGTAGATTCTATTACTTATAAGTTTATTTTCATATTACTAAAGAAGATGTTGCTATATATTATTAGAAGATTGTCTGGCTCTGATGGTGTTGACCGTCCTACAACTTACCTTGCTCTAAGACAAAGATTTCAGATGGCATCAGGGCACATAGATAACCTGGACCCTTACTGCACCTTGTTGTTGTTATGTGCCGTCCAGTCAGACCTGACTCACAGTGACCCCTTTTTGGGTTTCTGAACTGGTATCACTACGGAAGTAGATTGACCAACCTTCCTTCTGAGGAGTGGCTGGTGGGTTTGAACCGCCAGCCTTCTAGTTAGTAGTCAAGTGCCTACTGAATCAGAATTTCCACTGGGTAGAGCTCAGGAAGTATACCTGTTAGAAATTCTACAAGTGATTGTGATACCAGATATCTCTGAATAACACTAACTCCGTATGATGGTTAGAATCAGGTCCAAAAGAGGCTGTAGGGTATGAAACTATGGATTAAGCAATCTCAATAAAGTAACAGTATAATAACAGTGTGTATGCTATTTTAAGACAGTCAATTGATTAATACTGCTTTATCTTGTCAACGGCTAGAAAAGTACATCCTAGCCCACAACAGTGAGAGTCCTGGTGGCACAATAGTTAAGTGCTTGGCTGCTAAGCAAAAACTTGGTGATTAAAACACACCAGCAATTCCACAGGAGAAAAGACCTGGCAATCTGCCCCTTTGAAGAATACAGCCTGGGAAACCCTAAGGGATAATTCTATTCTGTTCTATAAGGTCACTATGAGACAGTATTGACTTGACAATATACAACAGTACACTCCAGGGCATGTCACTCTTCATACAAATTGCAATTCACTTGATAGTGTAACTCCATCATCATGCTCACTTCTTGCACATAGAGATAAGATCCTGCTTTAGCTAAATAAACATATAAAAAATTTTGTGATGTGTCAAGGAATCAGGTGACTCTTTCAAGGAGATGGTTAAAAGCTCATCATTCACCACATGGCTTCTTAGAACTGTATTTGCAGCCTGTATTAATTATCAATATTCTAGAAGAAAATGTAATCTCTCACAGCCTTTAAGTTTCCTGTGGCTTCTGTAACAAATCACCCAAACTTGGTGACTTAAAACAACAGAAATTTATTTTCTCATTTTTCTGGAGGCCAGAAGTCCAAAATCAGTATCACTGGGGAGAAATTGAGGTGTCAGAAGGGCTGTACACACTCTAAACACAAAGTTTAGAGGATAATCTACTTCTTGCCTCTTTCAGCTTCCAGTAGCTTCCAGCATCACTACAGTCTTCAAGGCCAACATCTCCAAATCTTTCTCTCTGTCCATCTTTATATCATTTTCTCTTTTGTGTGTATATCAAATCTCCCTTTATCTCTCTTATATTTGTGATAATACTTAATTGCTACTTTATAATCAAAAATAATAATATCTCCATCTCAAAATGCTTAATTTAATCACAATTGCAAAGACTTTTTTTCCTTATAAGGTAACATTTACAGGTTCCAGAGATTAGGATTTTATATTTGTAGGGGTCATTATTTTGCCTACCATACAGTAGAGGAGAAAAATAAAAGTAGAGGAAAGGGGAAATGAATGAGGGGATGCAAGTTGTAACTGCTGGTGTTGAGCCAAAAAATGAACTTTAAAGGTGAAAGAAAAAAAGTACATTAAAAAAACCTCTAAAACTTATCTAGAATCTCTCTTTTCAAATTAATAATATTTATAAGTTAACATTTAACACAATATTTACTTATCATTTTAACATACATGATACCATTTAAGTTTCATAATAATTTTCTGATGTAAATGCTGTTATTCCTTCATGAGTTCACTTATTTAACAAAAGTTTATAATGCATTAGAAAGTAATAATGCTATGAAAAGATATGTAAGTTCCCTACTCTTGTGAACAAACAAATAATTTGGCAATTGAGATATGTTGTTGTTGTTGTTAAGTGCCGTCGAGTCGTTTCCGACTCATAGCGACCCCATGCACAGCAGAACGAAACACTGCCCGATCCCGCACCAGCCCCACAA
>NW_006921595.1:16991968-16993383 GCF_000298275.1 Orycteropus afer afer | reverse complement strand
GCTTAAATTTTTTCTTCAGTTCTTTCAGTTTGAGAAATGCTGAGCGTGTTCTTCCCTTTTGGTTTTCAGACTCCAGGTCTTTGCACATTTCATTAATTGAGATATAGACAGTTTATAAAGAACTGATACAAGTTCACATAACTAATAAGTGGTAGATGCAGGATTCAAACACAGTGCTGTTAATTGTAACATTGCTGTTCTTCATTGCTATGTTATATGTTCAAGGACAAGCCAAATTTACTTAACACTATATGAAATTGCCATTTTTATAGGTGAAAAATGTCAAATTTTGGCAATATCATACATATCACCCTATACTCATATATATCTTTACCATATTCAGTTTTTTGTTTTGTTTTGTTTTTTGTTTTTCGTTCCAATAATTCTTTTCCAAGAAGTGCTTGCAGTTGTTGAATATCAAAAATTTAAAGCTAAGAATTAAAATTCATTTCAGAACATCCACATTACTAGCAAGGAATCCCGAGGTAGTGCAAACACTCAACACGCTCAGCTTTTAGCCAAAAAGTTGGAGGTTTGAGTCTGCCCAGAGGTGCCTTGGAAGAAGGCCTGGCAATCTACTTTCAAAAATTCAGACATTAGGAGTTCCAACAGAATAGGCAGACAGACAGCACAGACCCTCTTCAACAAAGAAGAGGGGAACCAATTAACACAGATACAGAAGATAATCCTGGAGCCCTAGCTTTGAAGGGAAAGATATAGAAGTGGATTAAACCCCGACTAGCAGAAGAACTTGCACGAAAACACCAAAAAAAGAGACACACGGAGCTGTGGCCTGTCAGCAATCCTGATGGCACAGACAGCTTGGATGTTGCCGAATGGTGGTAGGGTCTAAGAATTAACCTAAAAATTAGCTTTGCTAGCCACGGGCTGCACAAAGAACTGCACTAGTGGCTGATGAATAAAAGGGGAAGCAGCGAAGAGGAAGGTGGGCTGAACTGTGGACATTTGCCTCTCCAGAGTGCACAGCAATTTTGAATGTGTACAAGCAGGTTGAACATTTTGGATATTTAAAGCAACAGCATTCTCCCAGATTCCAGGGATTTAAGAACAGGCTCAACTTGTTGGGAACCGCAAAGACATACCAGAGGACAATGACTAGAAAGGTGCACTATTCCCTTTGTTACTCTTATACCCCACACCCTCTTGGTGAATGGAGGTGTGGTCATCTCTCACTCCCACCCACCTACTGGGCTGACAGGAATTCCATCCCAGCTTGTGTGCTCAGATGGAGCCTGGGTGCCCTGCCCCACCCTACCCCAGATTTTTTTTTTTTTTTTTTTACTTTGCTTGTTATTCTCTGCTTTAAAATTATTATTATTGTTGTTCTTTTTATTATTATTCTTTATTCTTTCCTTCCCAGGTTCTAGATTTCAGCTTTTTCTCTCTTCCCTTTT
>NW_006921595.1:16990149-16991766 GCF_000298275.1 Orycteropus afer afer | reverse complement strand
GACACAACTATACCTGCACCTCCTGCAGTTCACTTCCTGAGTGAGAGCCACCACTTCCTTCTCCACCAACTGGCCAATGATAAATGACCACCAAGATGAGCCTGACTCATTGTTAACTGCTCTTCTCTTCACAAAGAATTAATGAGATCTAAATACAACAACATCACAATGTCTCGGAGACAACAGACCATCACATTCCACACAAAGAAGCAAGATAAAGTTGTAGAAACAAGGGAGCAGGATACAGACCCAGAATACATCCCTGAGGAAGAAGCAGCACTGGAATTCCCCGATAAGGAATTCAAAAGAATTATATTTAGGTATCTCCAAAGGACTGAGAGACAGATCAAGGAAAACACTGACAAAATTAAGGAAAACACAGACAAAACCCTAGAACAATTTCAGAAGAAAATACAAGAACATAATGACAAAATAAATGAAAAATTAGAAAAGATACAATATCTACAGATAGAAATCCAGAAGATTAATACTAAATTTTCAGAAATAGATAACACACTGCAAAGGCAAAGGAGTAGAACTGAATCAATGGAAGATAGAATTAATGAGATTGAAGGCAAATACCTCCTTACTTCTTTGGAAAGGTATCAATCAGAAAAAAAGATCAAAACAAAATGAAGAAAGCCTAAAGTTCATGTAGGATACCATTAAAAAGAATAACCTACATGTAATTGGAATTCCAGAACAGGAAGAGAAAAAGAAAACCACTGAGAAAAATGTCCAAGATTTTTTGAAAAAAAACCTCCCTGATATAAGATGAGAATATATCCATTCAGGAAGTCCAATGAACCCCAAATAGGATAGACTCCAAAGGAAAATCACCAAGACATATCATCATCAAACTCATCAAAGCCAAAGACAAAGAAAGAATCCTGAAAGCAGCATGGGAAAATGAAAAGTTACCTACAAAGGACAATCAATAAGAATAAACTCTGATTTCCCAGCAAAAACCATGTAAGTGAGAAGGCAATGGGATGTTATATATAAAACCCTGAAAGAGAAAAGTTTCCACCAAGAATTATATACCCAGCAAAGTTGTCCCTCTAATATGATGGTGAAATTAGGAGATATCCAGATAAGCAGAAATTAAGGGAATCTGTGAAAACTAGATCAATCTTACAAGAGATACTGAAGGAATACTTTGAACAGAGAACCGATAATAGCAAACAACAACTGACATTAATAAACATAACACAGAAACCAACACAGCTACGGAAGTATCCAAAGTAAAATAAGCTTACAAGGTTGTAAACAGGGAACCAGAGATAGCAATTGGCAAATGAGGTCAACTACAAACCAAAAAGAGGGAAAAAATAGTATAGTTACAGAACTTCTCAATGTTGACGAAGTCAAGACAGTTGCAAGATAGAGCACACTGTTTTAAACTTGGGAAGAAAAACTATAAATCACAGCGTAACCTCAAAGAAAAATGATAAACTTTCACATCACAATAAAAAAAAGGACAAGCACAAATATTTAACAAATACTAAAACAATAGCAACAAAGGAAATGATAACATAATTCATAAACATAACGAGCTCAGCACAGAAAATTACACCAAAGAAAGAAACCAGGAACAACATAAAAAAAAAAAAAAAA
>NW_006921595.1:16987607-16990049 GCF_000298275.1 Orycteropus afer afer | reverse complement strand
CAGACTGGATAAGAAAACATAACCCATCTTTATGCTGTCTACAAGAAGCACACCTTAGAGACAAAGAAAAAATGAACTGAAAATCAAAGTTTGGAAAAAGATATATAAAGCAAATGATAACCAAAAAATAGCAGGAGTGGTGATATTAATTTCTGATAAAATTGAGTTTAAGACAAAACCCACCATAAGAGACAAGGAAGGACATTATATATTGATAAAAGGATTGATTGAACAAGAAGATATAACCATAATAAATATCTGTGGACCCAATGAAAGATACCCAAAATACATAAATCAGATATTAAAAGAGTTAAAAGGGCAAATAGATGACTCTACAGTCAAAGTGGGAGACTTTAATACACCACTTTCAATGAAAGAAAGAACAACTGCAAAGAAACTCAACAGAAATGCAAAAAAGCTAAATAATACTATCCAGCAACTTGACCTTATAGACATTTACAGAGTGTTTCACCCAACAACAGCACAATATACATTCTTTTCCAGTGCACATGGAATATTTTCCATGATAGACCATATGTTAGGCCATAAAGCAAGCCTTAGTAAATTTAAAAACATTGAAATACCGCACAGCATCTTCTCAGATCACAATGCTATCAAGCTAGAAATCAACAATAGGAAGATCAACAGGAAAAGAGCAAACAGATGGAAATTGAACAACACCCTCCTTAAGAAAGACTGGGTAAGAGAGGAAGTAAAAAAATGAAATAAAAAAACTCCTTGAATCAAAGGAGGATGAAAACACAAAATACTAAAATCTTTGGGAGACAGCAAAAGCAGTGTTCAGAGGTAAATTTATATCCAAACACACACACATCAAAAAAGAAGAAAGAACCAAAATCAATACTTTAAACCAACATCTCCAAAAATTAGAAAAAGAGTAGCAAGAGAAGCCTGCAGTCACTAGAAGGGAAATAAAGATTTAAGCAGAAATCAATGGAACAGAAAATAGGAAAACAATAGAAAAAATCAACAAGTGTAGAAGTTGGTTTTTTGAAAAGATTAATAAAATTGACAAATCACTGGCAACTTTAACAAAGGAAAAGAAGGGGAGAATACAAACAACAAAAATAAGAAACAAAATGGGTAACATCACAATACATGCAACTAAAAGAAAAAAGATATCAGGATACTATGAAGAATTGTACTCCAACAAATTTGAAAATCTGGAAGAAATGGACAAATTTCTAGTAACACACCACTTACCTAAACTAACAAAAACTGATGTGGAAAAATTGAACAGATTCATAAAAAAAGAAGAAATTAAACAAGTCATCAAAAAATTACCAATTAAAAAAAGTCCTGGCCCAGATGGTTTCCCTGGAGAATTCAACCAAACATTCAGAGAAGAACTGACACCAATCCTACTCAAACTTTCCAGAACATAGAAAAGGATGGAATCCTCCCAAATTCATTTTATGAAGCAAGCATCACCTTGATACCAAGACCAGGCAAAGACATCACTCAAAAGGAAAACTACAGATCAATATCCCTCATGAATATAGATGCAAAAATCTTCAACAAAATCCTACGCAATAGACTCCAACAACATATCAAGAAAATAATTCATTATGACCAAGTTGGGTTCATATCAGGTATTCAAAGATGGATCAACATTAGAAAAACAATCAATGTCATCCATCACATAAATAAAGCAAAGGAAAAGAACCACATGATCACATCCATCAATGCAGAAAAGACATTTGATAAAATCCAACACCCATTCCTGATTATCTATGCAAAACCAACAACCACCATTATTCTCAATGGCAAGAGACTGCAACCATTCCCCTTGCAAACAGGAACCACTTCTATTCAACACTGTATTGGACATCCTGGCAGGGCAACAAGCCAAAAAGGGGAAATCAAAGGCTTCCGTACTGGTACGGAAGAAGTCAAAGTATTCTTATTTGCTGATTATAAGATCCTATACCTAGAAAATCCAAGAGACTCAGTCAAAAATCTACTGGAACTAATTGAAAGATTTAGCTTTGTGGCAGTATGCAAGATCAACATCCAAAACTCAGTTGGATTTCTCTACACTAGCAAAGAGATTGCTGAAAAAGAAATAAGGAAATCAATACCATTTACAATGGATACCAAAAAAAAAACTTGGTAATAAATCTTACCAGAGACACAAAAAACCCGTACAAAGATAACTATAAAAAATTATTTCAGGAAACCATAAGAGATCTACATAAATAGAAGAACATACTATGCTCATGGATAAGAAGATTGAACATTGTGAAAATGTCATTTCTACCCAAAGCAATCCATACATTAATGCAATCTCAATCCAGATCCCATTAACATTCTTTAAGAATATGGAAAAACCAATCACTAACTTTATATGGAAGGGAAAGAGACCTCAGATAAGCAAAGCACTATTGAAGAAGAAGAACAAAGTAGGAGGTCTCACACTGC
>NW_006921595.1:16969814-16987192 GCF_000298275.1 Orycteropus afer afer | reverse complement strand
TGGCAAAGACATATCTGACAAGGAACTTAACACTAGACTTTATAGAAAACTCCGAAACCTCAACAACAAAAAGAAAAATAATTCAATTTAAAAATGGGCAGAAGACATGAAGAGACACTTCACCAAAGAGGATATTCAGGTGGCCAACAAACCAATGAAGAAATGTTCATGATCATTAGCCATTAGAGAGATTCAAATCGAACCAACGAGATACCATCTTGCCCAGCACTAGTGGCAATGTTCAACAAGACAGAAAATAACAAATGCTGGCAAGGATGAGGAGAGATTTGAACTCTCATACACTGCTGGTGGGACTGTAAAATGATACAACCACTGTGGAAAGCAGTATGGTGATTTCTTAAAAATTTGGGATTAGAAATACCATTTGACCCAGACATTCCATCACCAGGTATAGGTCCTAAAAAAGTGAGAGCCAGGACAAGAACAGATATATGCACACCCATGTTCATCACAGTACTATTTACAATAGGCAAAAGATGGAAACAACCTTGGGGTCCATCAACTGAAGAAAACAAACTTTGGTACATACACACAATGGAATATTATGCAACCCTAAAGAATTACTTAGAATCTGCAAAACACCACATAACATGGATGAACTTGGAGGACATTATGCTGAGTGAAATAAGTCAATCACAGAAGGACAAATGTTGTATTAGCCCATTATTGTAAAAAGTCAAGGAAAGGATTGTATATGGAAGGAAATTTTCTTTGTTCTTTACCAGGGCTGGGAAGGGAGGAGAGGGAACACTGTTAGATTGGTAGAGACAAGTATTGATTTGGATGAAGAAAAGGGCAATGTACCAAATATGAGTGATCAACACAGTGGCATTGAGGAAGAGGAAGACATAGAGAGTTGCATGGGAGTTACAGACAACAAAGATGAAGCCTTTTGCACATACAGTACTGCATTGTCAGTGAAGGCAAACATTGATATACAGGGGATAGACAGGTGGACAGGCTGAACTGTTATGTATGTCTATGCAGGGGGCAGTGTGCCCATGACCATATATAGGATTGGCAGACAATGTTTCTACAAGTGTATTGGTATATTCTGTAAGAATTCCCAGGTAAGGAATGGATAACCAAACTATGGTACATACACACAATGGAATACTATGCCCCGTTAAAGACTAATGTGGGATGTGCAAAACACCACATAATGTGGATGAACTTGGAGGACATTATGCTGAGTGAAATAAGTCAATCACAAAAGGACAAATATTGTATTAGTCCATTATTGTAAAAAGTCAAGGAAAGGATTGTATATGGAAGGAAATTTTCTTTGTTGGTTACCAGGGGTGGGAGGGGAGGGAAGGGAATGCTGTTAGATAGATAGAGATAAGTATTGATTTGGGTGAAAAGAAGGGCAATGTTCCAAATCTGTGTGACCAATATGACAGCATTGAGGATGAGAAAGGCATAGAGAGGTACACGGGAGGTACAGACAACAAATATGAACCCTTTTACACATATAGTACTGCGTTGTCAATGAAGGCAAACATGTATATATGGGTGGATAGATGGGTAGACAGGCTGTACAATTAGTATGTCTATGAAATGGTGTGTGTGTATCCAAGAACATATATAGGGTTGGCAGACAATGGTCCTATAAGTTTATGTGAATGATCAGAATTCCCAGGTGTATAGTAGAGCTGACAAAGGGCAAGGTTGTGGTCACTGCTTGGTCACAGACAGCTACCCAGAAAGACCAAGTAGTTGAACCTGTGGGCTTGAGACCATAGTCGCAGGGTACACCAAGCTCAATTGGCATAACATACTATACAAAACATTGTTCCACCTCCTACTTTGGCAAGTAGCGACTGGGATCTTAAAAGCCAGCAAGCTGCCATCTAGATGCAACAATGGGTCTCTCCCCATCCAGAGCAAAGAAGAATGAAGAAAACCAAAATTCATGGAAACAATTAGTCCTAGCAACTGGTACACCATCCAATCTGCAGCCTATACAATTATGAGACCAGAAAAACTAGATGGTGCCTGGCTACTACTGCCATCCACTTGGAAGGGGATCTATGTAGGAGATTCTTGATAGAGAAGGAGAACAATGTGGAACAAAACTCAAAATCATTTGGAGGAAAAAAAGAGAGGGGACCAGGTTTGCTGGTCTGATAGAGCCTGGTGGAACCACTGAGACTATGGCCCCTAGCTGCCCTTTGGTCTGGAATTGAACTTACACCTGTGCTTTCCAGCCAAACGAAAGACAGGCATATGAGTTGAACATTTACCTCAAGTAGATACACTCCTTAGAGAGAACAATCATGAGAGAAAGAAGGGCTGCTTATGCACAGGGAGACTGCTCAGGGGGCAGGAGCCCATGGATGAATGGACACTGGGAAGAGGTAACTGTGGGGAGGAGGTGGGAGGGGAGCTGTTGCATTGTGGTAAACTGTGGTCAATATCATGAGACAAAGTGTATGTGAACTGCTGTATGGAAAGTAAATTTGCTCTGTAAATCTTCACCCAAATCACAATTTTTAAAAAAAAGAAGAAGAAGTTATACACATAGTAAACCACTACACAAATAAACACAATTAAAAGCCATAAAGAGTTAAAAAAAAAAAAAAAAAAAAAGAATTCCCAGGTATATAGTTGAGCAGAAAAGGGACAAGATTGTAGTCACTTCTTGGCCACAGTCAGCTACCCAGAGGGAGCGAGTAGTTTGACCTGTGGGCTCAGGACTATAGTCACTGGGAACATGAAGCTCAATTGGCATAACAAACTACACAAAACATTGTTCCACATCCTACTTTGATGAGTTACTAGTGACTGGGATCTTAAAAGCTTGCAAGCAGACCCATAGATGCAAAGATGGGTCTCTCCTCATCCAGAGGAAAGAAGAATGAAGAAAACCAAAGAATCATGGAAAAAAATTAGTCCAAGTGACTGGTACACCATGCGATCCTCAGCCTATATGACTATTAGACCAGAAGAATGAGATGGTACCTGGCTACCACTGTCAACCACCCAGAGGGACATCTATGTAGGAGATCCTGGATAGAGTGGGAGAACAATTTGGAACAAAATTCAAAATCATTTAAAAAAAAAAAAAGAGCCCAGGTTTGCTGGTGGAACAGGGACATTTACATTAGGTAGATACACTCCTTGGAGAGAACAATCATGGGAGAATAGAAGGACAGTGTATGCACAAGGAGACGGCTGGTGGGGGGGGGGCAGGAGTGCATGGGAGGAAAGGACACAGGGAAGAGGTAACTATGGGGAGGAGGAGGGAGGGGAGCTGTTGCATTGTGGTAAATTGTAGTCGATGTCATGAGATAAAGTGTATGTGAGATGCTGTATGGAAAGTGGATTTACTCTGTAAACTTTCACCCAAATCGTAATTTAAAAAAGAAAAGAAAAAAGAGAGTAACTGATGATTCACCCTATACTTGTGCCTTGCCGTGTTTAGATGATTGGAATATGTGGGGCCAATGCATCCTAGGTACTCTTGAAGTTTCCATGAGTATCCATTAATACAATGACAGTTTACTATAGCACAGTGAATTGAAATTAATATTCCTACAGAAAAGAGAACTTGTTCTTTCAGATAACCCATTGTTGATAGGCTGGGCTAGATTTGGTCATTTCTTTCAGCATTTGCTCCCACTTATGGCATATTTATAATTAGAAAAATCTCTTCATAATCTATCTGCCACTATGGTCCACACTGTTGATAATGTTGCTCATGGAATGGCAGCTCAACAGAATTGTTTTATTATCTAAAACAATTTTAGAATCCCTTTCTAAAATTGTTTTACATAATAAAATAGACCTTCATTTCCTCCTAGGTCAACAAAGAGGAGTTTGTACTATTGCTAATACACTTTGTGGTTCATGGATAAACACCTATGAAGAAGGAGAATAAGGCGTTCCTAAGGCACTTGACTGCTAACCAGAAGACTGGTGGTTCAAACCCACCAGGCACTCCTCGGAAGGAAGATGGGGCAATCTACTACCATAGTGATACTGCCTCGGAAACCCAAGGAGGGGTCTCTATGAGTCGGGTCCTACTTGAAGGCACATAACAACAACAACAAAAAAAATATGTCAAAAGGCCTTAAAAAATGCATTCATTAAAAACACTATGGAGCACAGTCTGACTCTGATGAGGCTGCCATGAGTTGACATCCACTCAACAGCAACTTAATGACTACATTTCTTGAAAGTTTAAGAGGCCAGGGGGCATGGTATTTTGATGATGACTTGATCCTTTTGAATTTGTGAAGTTTGGCTTTCTTAGCCATTTAAGGTAAAGGAGATAGCCCTGAGTAGTTTCAAAGCAGTAAATCATTCTGCAGAGGGGAATTGTTCCTTTATTGCTTCTTATTTTGTCTCATTCTCAACACAATACAAACCTAGTCATACTGGTTGGCCTATGGCAAAGATGAACTCATAACAGGTTAGTTGCCCAAGGTTTCTTTTTTTTAATTGTTAAGTACCAAGCTATGACAAGATATTTTGGGTACATGATACAATAAGATATCAAGGACAATGTGGCAATATTGTTGTCTGAACTAGAAATTTAGTTATGAGTTCTGTGAATCAGAGTAACCTAGTAGAAGGGTCTTAAAATATTCTTAAGAGTTGTCTTCTAACAGCCTGAAAGCAGCCCCTAAAGAGAAATAAGTGTATAAGTATATTCAAATAAATATTTACATTTCTCTTAAAATTTATGTCTCTCTAGATCAGGGTTTTGCAACTTTAGCACTATTAACATTTCAGTCTAGTAATTCTTTCTGGGGAGGAGAAGGTTGTGCTGTCCTGTGCATTGTAAGATTTTTGCAATACCCTTGACCTCTGCTCACTAAATGTCAGTAATAACTTTGCAGTTTTAGAACCAAAAATGTCTCCAGACATCTGGACATTGCTAGATAAGCCATAGGGGACAAAATTGTTCTCATGTGAGAACCACTGTTCTTAATACACATAAGACTAAATAGGTATAGGGATATACACCAGATGAATTTATATCTAGGTATGGAAAGGGAGAAGATAATATTTGTGTGTGTCACTGTCAACTCTGTTGTATCTATCTCTCTATCTGAACATGATCATACATGTATGTATAAACGCATAGTTTAAATGTACCAAATGGCATGTATATGTGTGTAAGTTCCTAACTGGTGTGTATTTGAAGGGAGGGAGCCAAAAGAAAGTGTGAGTCATACCAAAATATAAAGCAGATGTTAGTCTGCTTGATAAATTTTTGGCAGATTAATAAAGGAGTTAAGTAAACTTTATCTGGCATGATTGAAGAATAAGATAATCAAATGTTATAATTAATAGAGTGTCAGCACATAAAACCAAACATAGGTTATCAATTTTGAAATATTTATAATCTGACAAAATATATTTAATATTAAAGCTCAGTAACACAATTAATTCGAGTTCAACAATAAATCACTTACTCTTCTTAACTCTCTGCTAAGCATTGATTTGCTTTTTGATGAAATCTTAGAAATTTACAATTCTTCAAGGTAATGGTTTTAAATATCTCTTATCTTTAGAGGTATAGCAGATGTAAGAGGTGAGGCTGTCTGGGCATTCCACATATCATCATAGGAAGGTCTTTTGGAAAATATAGATATTACTAGTGTTCTGGTTACCTAGTGCCGCTTTGTCAGGAGATATACCACAAATGGGATGGTCTTAAACAAACAGGAGTATATTCTTACAATTTGAAGGCTTTAAGTCCAAGTTCAAAATGCCAGGTTCTAAGGGCTGGGTGAAAGCCCCTCAACCTTGGGGGTGCAGCTTCGCCTCCTGCTCCCAGCCCACTGGAGCTAGAGGCATTTTTTCACTCAGACAGCTGTTGGCTGCTGAGGCTGAGAAGCCCCAAGGTTGACAAGTAAAAAGGCACAGTCCCGATGTTACCAAACCAAGCGGCAGGCCATTAACTTAAGTCCATTGTAAGTCCCAAGGTTGGCAGAGCATAGCAGGCTGCTGAGCAACAACACGGCTACATGCAAGGTCCAAGTGTGCCATAGTCTAGAGACCATTCCCAAGGCTTCTCCTTACATATAAGAAGCAGACCACATCCCAAAGGCAGCTACTCAGCTGCTTGTGGTAGATCCCACCATGGAATTGATTGCCAGTCTCACCATTGGGAATAACTACCACCACCAGCAGCCCAGCCACTCAACCAGACCCAGTCAAGTTGACACACAAACATAACTACCACAACTAGCATTCACTTACTTCCTTTACATTTTCTTGTTTAATATACATGTAGAGAGTGCATTATAAAATGGTTATGCTTTCTTACACAAATTAAACTCACATCAAAAGTTAAGAAGCTCTCTTACAAATGAAAATCATTGTCTTTTCTATCACTATGGGACTTTAGAAGATACCTAGTTCTTCTCTACCTCATTCTTAACAAAAATTCCTTTCATTTGGCATCCAGTAAAAGGGGTATTTAGTATTTGCCAACAAATTAACATTTGAGATGCTACAAAATTCTCCCTTGCATTGAACCAAAGCCTGACTCTTACTTATACACAATATATGTCTTATCTGATCACTGATACAACAGAAGGTAAGTTGAATCTCTTCAAATAACAACGCTATATGCCCTTGAAGTCACACTCCTTTGCTTTCATCCTCCCCATGATAACTCTGGACCCTTTAATCATTCCCATCTGAAATGATTTCTAGTCCTCTTATTTCCTATGTTTCTTTTTCAAAATTCTTCTTAAAGTGTGATACCATGGGGGTGGGGGGAAGCAGACCCAGCTGTTTTATCTTTTTTCCCTATAGATTCATTTCAATGAACTGTATATAGACAATATAGACAATGAATGAGCAATATCTACCATTATTTCATGAATATATCATTCTCTCTCATGCCATTCATTCTACATCTCTTGATACTCCTCCCCTCCCATTGACTTTCTTCTTTCTTTGAATATCTGTTCATCTCCTATGTCATTTTTGGTCAACTCATTAGTGACTGACCAACTTTGAAAATCAAAATTTCTTCATAATGGTAAATAAGCCAATTACACAGTCAGAACATTAATGTTTCAGATTTTTTTCTGCTACTTACCCACTTTTTATGATAGTGATCCCAACAAATTAAGGAAGTAAGATATGGCTGCTTCTCAATTACAATTTTTTTTTTTTTGAGATCCAATAATTCTTAACTTAGGAGAGAAAAAAAAGGAAGTAATATTAATGGATTTTTCCATGATCAAATACTATTGTACTAAAATTATTTGGTTTGGATTAAATAAATGGAAGAAATATTGAAATAGTTTCAGAAAAAAAAATAACCAATACAAATGTAAAAACATTCAGAAACAGGTGTTGATTACTTAGGTCTTTCTTATTTATTCATAGACATTAACACACACATAAATACACACAAACCAAACTCTCATAATAGTAGAGTTAAAAGAAAATAATGGACACAAGGAAGAGGTAACTATGGGGAGGAAGTGGGAAGAGAGCTGTTACATTGTGGGAAATTGCAGTCAATGTCATGAGACAAAACGTGTATGAATTGCTGTATGGAAAATGAATTTTCTTTGTAAATTTTCACACAAGTCACAATAAAAATTTTTTAAAATAATAATAATTATATTCCTAACAGCTATTCAATATACTGAAACACAGAAGATAGCTTTCAAATCGTAGCTAAGATAGCTTTCTGAAGTGATAAAAATGTTCTGTATCTTTATAGAGGTTTGTGCTAAGTATGTGCATTTGTCAAAGTCCTTTGAGTTATTCACTTAAGATTTTAATTATTTACTATACATAAATTCAGGAGCTCTGGTAGCCTAGAGACTAAGGAACTTGACTGCTAACCTGAAGCCTGGTGGTTCAAATTCACCAGCCACTCCTCGGAAGGGAAATGGGGCAATCTACTTCCATAGTGATACCACCTCGGAAACCCAAGGAGGGGTCACTATGAGTCATGTCCAACTTGACTGCACATAACAACAACAAGCTTCCTTATGGTGGTGTTATGAGACAGAATCAACTTGGTGGCTGTGGTTAGTGGTGGTGGTATTTATTACAAAGAAAAATAGGGTTACTTTACACTGGAAATATCTGTAAAAGATTGGTAAAAAAGCTAACACCTTATGAGATGGAATCGATTCAATGGCAGTGAGTAGTTTTTTGGGGTTTTTTTCTTAACTAAGTAAAGTTAAAACCATCATTATTGAACAAATCAATATTGAACACATTGAATAAAATTGTTCAATATTGAACGAAACAAATCAGTTTTGAACATCTAATCCCTCTTGATAAGCATTGAGAGACACATCATCACCTCTGTGGTATTCCAGTCAAAAATGCATAACGTGAATCCAATCATGAAAACCATCAGACAAATCTAACTGAGGCATATTTGAAAAAGTAACTGCCATGTGTTTCACAAAAATACCAAGATCAAAAAACAAAAACAAATGCTGAAAAACTCTTCCACATCAAAAAAGACTAAAGAGACATGATATCTAAATGTAATATGTGATACTGAATTGATTATGACAGGGAAAAAAGAGCTTTACAAAACATTCATGGGATAACTGAGAACATTGGAATATGGAATGTGGATTAGAAAAGAGCATTGCATTAATGATAAATTTTCTGATTTTGATCATGGTACTGTAGTTACATAAAAGAATGTTCTTGTTCTTAGGAACCATACATTAAAATGTTTAGAAGTAAAGAAGGTAAAATCTTTTCAAGTAATTCTCAACTCTTTCTAAAAGATGTGTGTGTGTGTGTGTGTGTGTGTGGAGAGAGAGAATAAGAAGGAGAAAGACAGAGACAGAGAGAGAGAGAGAGAGAGGACAAATAGGGCAAAAGGCAAACAACTGGTAACTTGTGCTATATTTTCAACTTTTGCAAACTTGAAGTTATATTTAAATTAGAAGGTTGTTTTTTTTTTAGTGTCAGGTCTCATGGAATGGCCCGAAATGTTGCCCCCAAAATCAAATTTTGTTGGTAACAAGGATTTACTATGCAATATCTCATTATTTGGTAAATGAATGTGCATAAAACATGAGGTCATCATGTCAGGAATTTAAAACTTATAAATATGCAATAAAGAGTTCTTTGTAGTGATATTTATATCAATGGCATTTCCCCCCCAACATTTTAGTTCAAAAGGAAAAAAAAAAAGGGGAGGTTATAGAATGGTACTAAAATTAAAGCATTGGGAATTTTTAGAGTTAGAATAATTATGTTTATATTAAAACTTAGGAATTTGTCAGTCTTCCCAATGAATGCAAAACATACAGCAATTTATAAGTTTCAAAGATTCTACATCAGAGCTACAAGAAAGTGTTTCATTTGGAACCTGAAACAATAAAAAAAAATCAGCTAATTTTTAGCCAAAATACACTGCTATATGTCCCTTAAATTTTTCTGACAAGTTATGAAACATTTCCACTTTTTTGGGGGGAAGGGGTGTGGAGGTTAGGTCATATTGTATATAGTGGTTTCATTTTTTTTCTGTGGTGGATTATTCATCCCTGTTTCCATTTCTGGTTTTAAATGAAACCTCACAATCCAGCTGAGAACCTTCACTTTCATATCGTTTTTGGAAACCAGAATTTCATGACAAAGCCACAAAACAACTCAGCAATAATAAACACTAAGGAGACATTATGTTTTGAATTCATATTTAGGGGATTTGGCAGGGAAATTCACAATAATTTGACAATTATTGTTAATAATTTGATTTAGCAACATAGCATGCTACTTCTAAAACTACGTCTAAACTCAAATTATGTATCCCTCTCCCTACTCATAGATCTATTTACCTCCTCCCTCTTTCCTCCCTTCCTTCTTTCTGTCTTCTCTCTCTCTTCTTTTCTCTCTTTCATTTTTCTTCTTAACTGAGCCTTTGAAGAAGTGGAAACTAGCATGAAGGTCACAGTCAGTAGATTTTTCAGAACCATATGGCTGAACCAGAGAACAAATGCTATGGTCAATTCCACAATCAGAGATTTTGTCATCTGAAGCAGACCAAGTCAATAGTGATATAGTTTAGTCACTATCACAAATTCAAGAAAACTCAATGTTTATCCACAAATACCTCATTGGTTGATAATTAGGAGAGTAACACCCCAGGTATTCCCCAGGTGAGGAGGGTCACCCCCTTGAAAGTAGGTGAATTCCCGCTGAATGTCCCCATTTCTGTTGGGGATCTCGGCTTCCATTCCCTGCAGGGAGAGCCCCATAGGTTTCTTAATTGCTTTTCTCAGGGATGGGAACAGAATTGGGCCACCGCCATGTTGGGGAAATCTAGAGAGCTCTTCATTGCTTAACAAATATGGGGGAAATCAAAGATCGGGGAATCCCCAGCACACTTCTTTAATGGTTTCTGTCTCTTCACTCATACAGGTGACAAGCTTAATCATTGGTCCATCAAAGAGACCAAGGTACTATCACACTGAGATTGGCGTTAGATACTCCATGACTAAAACCTAGTAGTTATTGCCTGCCTGCTGTTCTTTATATTAATAAATTGGTACCTTATTGCTTCCATACATTTATATAAGGAAACATTCAAATAGCAGTAAATTGGATTATATATATGTTACTAATTGAATTGTGACCCCAAAAAAATATATATTGATATCCTGACCACTATACCTATAGATATGATCCTGGGTGGAAAAATGGTTTTCTCTGTTATATTAGTTAGGTCATGCCCAAGTGAGATGATTCTAAATCTAGTTACTTGTAATTTATTGACAGAATAAAATAGGCAGAGACATCCACAGAGGAAATAGAAATCATGTGGGTGACTGGCTATAAGCCAAGGAACTCAAAGGAACAGAGGAATGCCTGAGGCTACTGACAAAGAAGGTATTGACATGACTGGCACCTTGATTTGGACTTTCAGCCTCGAGAACTGTGAGAAAATAAATTTTTCTTCTTTAAAGTCATTCACTTGTGGTATTTATGTTATAGCAGCACCAGGTAACTAAAACAATATGTGTGTATATGTATAATCTCTAAGACAGCCACCTAAAAGTTATCTTGTAACTGTTTCGTTTGTCATGCTGTTTTTAACTTTAAAAAAATAACTATTTTCAAATGGAACTACAGAAATATTTTATAACTACATATCCAGTATATACATATGCCAACAAAAAATATCAACATATTGGTAAATCATTCCTTCATTCATTCCATAAAGATTTACTGAACACCTAATATGTGCTGACATTGTACTGTGTATAATTTTAAGTACTTCCTGCTATACACTAGTAGCTCTGGTGGTATAGTGCCTAAGACGTATGACCATTAACCAGAAGGCTAGCTAGTTCAAACCCACCAGCCATTCCTCAGAAGGAACACTGGGCAATCTATTTCCTTAGAAATATCTCCTGGAAACCCAAGGAGGGGTCGCTATGAGCTGGAATCAACTTGATGGCAGTGAGTTTGGTTTGGTTTGGTGCTATACAGTAACTTGCAATTTCTCTCTTGTGAAACCTTCAGCCCTAAAAATTAATTATTTTTTAAAGTGAACATGTTTGTATCAGTTATCTCTACTATTGCACAGCAACAATGATCTTTAATTTCTCACCATTCTATGGGCTGGTTGTGCTCAACAGATGTCTGCTGCACATTTAGCTAGAATTCAGATGGTGTTTGTACATTCAAACCAAGAAACAAACCAAACTCACTGCCATCCGGTCGATTCTGACTCAGAGCGGCCCCCATTGGGTTTCTGAGGTAGTATATCTTACGGAAATAGATTCCCCCATCTTTCTTCCTCAAAGCAGCACCAACCTTCTGGTTAGCAGTCAAATGCCTTAGGCACTATGCCACCGAAGCTCCTTGGAACATCCAAGATGGCTTTATTTAAGTTTTATTGCTGGCTGTCATTTGGACCCTTTCTTTTTCCACCATGGGACCTCTTATGCTCCAGGACCCTTTTTTTATACGTTCTTTCCAGCAGAGTAGCCTGAAATTGATATGGTGGTTGGCATCCAGAACAATGAAAACAGAAGCTGCAGAGCCCTTAAGACTTACACTCAGTAGTTGCTTTTATTGGTCTGAACAAAATCACAAGGCCAGATTCAAGGATAAGAGAAATAGACTTCCACTTTTGAAGGATGAAAGGACGAAGTCACATTTCAAAAAGGCATGTGGAATGGAAGGGGTTGTTGTGGACATTGTGGAAAACAATCTATCACAACATCTAATACTTTTGCAAAGATCTTATTTCAAAGTTACACTGCTTCCAAGATTTTTAAATATTTATCATTTATTATAAACTAGGGTCCTGTAGAATTTGCATTACAGAATGAGGGTTTGACTTTAATTCTTGACATTTTTTCAAAGACCAAATTGTTGAATTGCTAAAATTTTAAAAATAGCATCTTTTCTCCCCAATAAATATCCTCTAAGCAATTTTTTAGAGCTTTGAGTAAGAGTAGAGGATGGGTGTTGATAATATGTCCTGATGAACAAGGTGATTTATTTCCTAATACTAATGGGAATTATATATAACACAAACCAAAACCAAACTCACTGCCATGGAGTTGATTTCTACTTACAGCCATCCCCATTGGATTCCCAAGTCTGTAAATCTTTACCAACGCATATTGCCTTATCTTTCTTCTTCAGAGTGGCTGGTGGGTTCTAACCACCAACTTTTTGTTAGCAGCCAAAGTCCTTAACCACTGCATCACCAGAGCTTCTCTGTATGTAAGCCATTATAGTTCAAATTTTGCCTTAATTACAAAAAAAGTTTTTGTAATTTAATCAGAAAGGACATGTCAAAATAAAATTATTCTTTTACTTTATTATTTGGTTGTTTCTTTTATTCTATACTTATGTTATTGGTTTTTATTTATTTTATCATATTTCCTTTTCACTTTGACTGCAAGCTATTTCTTTTTTCAAGAAGTGAAAAATTAAAAGATATTCCAGAAGAACTAGATGGTACCTGACTACGAATGCCAACCACTTGGGAAGGGATCAAAACTGGAGATGCTAGATAGAGTGAGAGGAAAAATATGGCACAAAATTCAAAAACACAATAATGACCAAAATTACTGGTTGGATGGAGTCTGTGGGACCTCCAAGACTATGGCCCTGGGATATACTTTGGGCCTAGGATAAAACTCACTCCCAAGGACTGGCTCTTGGTCCAACAGTAATAAGATTTACATGCAGAACACCCAACCCAGGGCGATGCACCCACCCACTCTACAGAGATACATCCCTTGGAGCAATCAGCCATGAGGCACCCAAAGGGCAACATTCACACAGAGGAAAAGCTGGACAGCCAGGAGTGCATAACTAAGAATGGCACAAGGATTGGGGGGTGGGGGGAATCACTGGGAAAGGAGAGGCAGAGAGTGGGTTAGGGTTGGAGATGGTAATTGGGGAGTAAAACCAAATGAACACAAACTGTTGAATGTAAAACAAATTCTGCTCTCTAAATTTGTACTCAAAGCACAACTAAAAGAAAAAAAAAAATTTAAAAGAAGTTATAATCAATATTATGTTGACATCTAAAAATAAAACACAACACACAAAAAAGAAAAACAAAACACAAGATTAATGGGCAAGAAGATTATTATCCTTAAACCAAACTCCCCCTTACAAAAAAAAGTAAAAAATCCACCAAGATCATTGCTGTCAAGTTCATTCCAACTCACAGTGTTCCTATAGGACAGAATAGATCTACTCCATAGGTTTCCAAGGCCGTAAATCTTTAAGGAAGCAGATTGTCAAACCTTTCCCAGTGGAATGACTAACAGATTTGAACCACCAAATTTTAGGTTAACATTCAAGCACTTAACCAATATGCCACAGGACTCCTTTATTATTCTTACAAGTCAAGAAGTAAGAGCTGTGGAAAGCAACATATCTCACCAAGGGATTCTTTTCACTTCCAACACAAATATCAGGAAGCAGAGGGAAGTAATTACCTGGAGTTTCAAAATCAAAAGTAGGTTCATTCTCTTTATAGAGTACAGGTCTTCAAAATGTCTCAGTTCAGATAATTGGTAAGTTTAGAGCCAAGGCACAGATATGATCTTCCCTTTTCAAGAATAGCATAGGAATAAATTTAGCTGCTCTGTGCTTATTAATATGTATGTGCTCAATCTTACTCTTATAAATAAACATATTCTTTTAAAAATAGCCAAGAATTTTTCATCAAAAGATGTTTAAGCACATATTGGAGGAATCTTAGGGAAAATCCAGAGCCAAATTCAATTTATTCTAAGAAAGGGACAGGAAATCAAATCACTGAACAAACTCACTATGTGTGTACTTACAGTGCTGTTGGCTTTGTGTATAGTTTGCTTGTTTATGATATAGGCATGATTCTTGAGTATTAATGCTAAGTCTTCTATCTGATATTTTTACATTTGTTGTAAGAGAGACAAATCTAGCCTTTCTAGATTCTAGGATATCCCCCCTGTATTTTATATGCTTCAACATATGCACTTTTCTAAAACATAACCATAGAGTATGTAAGTGAAACACGGATAATTCTCACAGATCCAAAATTGATATAATTCTTTGTGGGTGAAACTTCAGGACAATAAAAGAGCAATAAATGACACGATATCATTTACATTGTTGTTGCTAGGTTCCATCGAGTCAGCTCTGACTCACAGCGACCCTACGTACAACAGAATGAAACACTGCCTGGTCGCACTCCAGCCTCAATCCTTGCTATGCCTGAGCCCATAGTTGCAGCCATTGTGTCAATCATTTATGGATTCTTTAAAAATTAGGCTTGATTTTATTGTTAAATCCTGTTTCCGTTTTTCAATAAACATTGCCTATTTCTCCAATATCAACGTTACCAAAAAAATTTGACTTTGGTATTTATCAAGCTTATATAATATTGCTTCCCTTTCATCTGTAATACTGATTGTTTTAGTCCTCTTGGGGCTTTAGCAAATGATGTTGTGACTGGCACTGGGTACTCTAAGTCATTACTCCTGACAAGGATCCGTTGGTTTCAAGAAGCAAAACCCCACTCAAATGAACTAAATATGTTGTTGTTGTTGTTGTTATGTTTATTAAAGAGTATAAAACTATCCCAGAATCCTAGGACAGAAAACAAAGTATAGCTATGCCTCTTATAATCTGGAACTGTTGTTGTTGTCGTTATGTGCAGTCAAGTCGGACCCGACTCATAGAGACCCCTCCTTGGGTTTCCAAGGCAGGATCACTACAGAAGTAGATTGCCCAGTCTTCCTTCCGAGGATTGGCTGGTGGGTTTGAACCGCCAGCCTTCTGGTTAGCACTATGCTACCAGAGCTCCTAATCTGGAGCTAGAAGATCAGAAACCAAGTTCACTTAGTTTTTCAAGAACTGCCCGTACTTTTTTAGTTGTTTTCCTCTACTCATACATTCAATATGTATTTTTTTTTTTCTCTTCATCATCTTTTTCTATTTACTCATCTTTACCATGGTTCAACAGGACTATCATCAAAACTCTATATTACCATCAATTAACTCTAGGGCTGAATTCTGACTGATCCATACCCCTCGATGCCTTGATTCCAAATTTCTAAGGGAAAAATGTAGTTGAGAGCCCCTTTTTAGTGCTTGTCTCTAGAACTTGTCACAGCAGGACATGACGGACAGCTAGTCAACCTCTGGATTCATTTAGCTGTGACTATAATGAGGTAGAATCATATGCTCAACTGGAGCTGTTTGTGGGGGCAGATAATGATTGATATGTCTAGTGCAATTTACCAAAAATGTACCTTGAACAAGTAACATAAAAATTTGTTTCCTCGTGTGTAAAAACAAATAATGTTTATTTAATACTTATCATACCTATGCTCACGCTCTCTCTGTAGAAGAAAATGAGTCAATAAAAAAGAAAGCTTATGGGTAACCATAAAGCACTGGAATACATCCAATAATAATAATGTTTGTATCTACTATCAATCAAATTGTTCATGAGGAGAAAGACTCCAAGTAAAAAATCACAGTCTTTCAAGCTACTTCAGGATTTCATATAGCTCTTTTTTCTACTGTAACTTAGATGAAATCAAGTATTTGCTATAACTCTTAAATGGTTTTTTCCCTCCCCTGGTCATTCAAGTTATAATTTTCCTTCTAAAGAAAATGCAAACACAATTCTTTTACCTTGATATACAAGGTTTGAGGGCTCTACATTAATATTAAATCTTATTAAAATGTCCCTATTATTGCAGTTGTTGTTAGATGCTAGTGAGTCAGTTCCACTTCATAGCGACCCTACATGCACCAGAATGAAACACTGCCAGTCTTGTGCCATCCTCACAATCATTGCTATGTTTGAGCCCATCTTATTGTTGCAGGTGTGTTTATTTGGCTTGCAATTTAGGTGAATGCTTTGGCTTTCCTTTGCTTTCTTTTTCTATTTGATTTTTCTTTAGCTACTGGTGGGTGTATTTATTTTGTACTTTTGGAAAAATCTACCAATGGCAAACACTTGAAGGCAATCAGACTAGAGGAGAAGGAAAGGAGTAGAGGCCAATCCCTGGGAGAAGGTGGGATTTATTCAACAGTTTGCCAAAAGTGAAATGAGAACTATTGAAAAATAAGTTATAGGGACAGACGCTTAAAGTCTACATTTATTTTTTCTTATTATTAATTTTGGGCTGAATGTTGTTATTTTTAGATTCAAAATATCCTCAGAAACCTAAGAATGGTGTGAGCCCCTTACAAAGGCATAATTAAGCCTTTGTCAGTAAAAGTCTGCTTGTCCAATTATTTGAGTTTCATAATCTTATTCACTAATTATGATAATCCATTGACCTTTTTTAGCGTAGTATTTTTATACATTGTCATCATCCTTGAACTTTACCTACACGTGTCTAGAGAGATATTTATTTTAACCAGTCAGGACACAGAGTATAAAATTAGATAGAATTTTTAAAAACAAAAACAAAACCTTTCCTACAAGGCTAAGTTAGCAAAACTAGAAAGTCAGTCTTCCCTTGTTTCTGTGGAAAAAGTGTCAAGTTGTCAACAAGTGAAATGCTCAGTATCAGTACAACTGTAATGATAAATCACACACAATGATTACATGATTTTAAAAGGAAAGTTGATGTTAAACGTTTTTATTGAGCACCAACAAGGACTTTAGTTGGTATCAATTAAAAAATTCCAGAAGGCAGTTCCGGCAGGATGGCAGACTAGGCAGAAGGATTGCACAGACGCTCTTCAACAAAGAAAAGGGAAACCAATTAACACAGACACAGAAGATAATCTTGTATCCCTGAGCCTTGAAGGGAAGGATACAAAAGTGGACTAAACCCCAACTAGCAGAAGAATTTGCATGAAAATACCAAAAAAGGAGACACATGGAGCTGCAGTCTGGCAGCGGCCTGAGCGACCCTGAC
>NW_006921595.1:16953580-16965844 GCF_000298275.1 Orycteropus afer afer | reverse complement strand
GCTATGCAATAATATAAGGAGCTCTCGTGGTGTAGTGGTTAAGGCATTTAGAAGCAACAAAATGGTCAGTGGTTCAAACCCAGCAGCTGCTCCGTAGGAGAGAGATGAGGCAGTCTGCTTCCATGAAGATTTACAGCCTTGGTAACCCAATGGGGGTCACTATGAATCGGAACCAACTCAATGGCAGTGACTTTGGTTTTTTTGGTTATTATGAGGTAATACATGACTAATAAATGCCAATTTAGTGAGAAAGAATGTGTGTCACACCAGTTCAAGTTAGACAACAAATAATTGATTGGGGAAAAGGTGGGTGGGGAACTGATTTCCTGAAGGAAGTTAAATTTAATATTGATCCTAAAAGACAAGAAATATTGGGGGAAGTGAGAGTATTTCAGTCAGAGATAATTAAGCTCAGGCAAAGACTCAGAGATAAAAGTTTCCCAGGTTGAAGTCGTGGTATTTGAGGGTTTGGGGCTGTTTTGCATTGGACAAATCTCAAGCACACTGGTTGGTCTTTCTCCCAAAGTCACACTGAACTGAGAGAAAAAAATAAGTTATAAGATTGAAACCACAGAGAAAAGAGTGTCAGCTGTGCACCAAAAATTTTTACAGGTTTCTGGAAATAGAAAGCAGATGGAATAAGATTAATTGAGAAACTCCACAATCTACAAAAAGAAAAAAAAAATCTAACTAGGGACCCAGAAAAACTCCAAGTTCAGAATGAATGAGTATGAAGATAAAGGGTGAATTGAGGAATTGTTATATAATTAATAATACTAACGTATAACTAATTGCACCATATATTTAATGTATTAGTTATTTAATAAAAGTAAATAATTAAAGGTAATTTAATTAAAGACAGTCTTATAGGAAGAGGCAATCTACACCTGTAAAGATGACCATCTGAGGCAATTCTGCTCTGTCAGAGTTGCTATGCGTCTAAATCTACTGGACTGCACCTAATACTGACAAAATAGGGCAGCTGGAGTAGAAATGCCTCTTCCTATGGTAGTGTATTGCCTAAGGCATTTGACTGCTAACCAGAAAACCAGAAGACTGGCAGTTCAAACCAACCTGCCACTCCTCAGAAGGAAGGTTGGGCAATCTACTTCCGTATTGATACCACCTCAGAAACCCAAGGACGAGTCGCTATGAGTTGGATCTGACTCGAGGGCAGTGAGTTTGATTTGGTTTGGTATCCCCATCACACTGAGCTATTAGATGTAGTTGTTAGTCACTAGGATAAAGAAAATGTAGGATTTTTCCTGAGAAGACTCTTGGGTTGGGCACCAATGCCAAAGAGAAAGTAATGCTGAAAATAGTGAGAAATTCAACAGTGGATGTGGAGAAAATTATTTTTAAAAGGAAAGACAATGTTACTTGGGAATAATATACCCTGAAGTTCTCTACCCTCTGAGTAAAGTCTACTTTTTTGTTTTCTAACCAACTGCATGACTCCCCAGCCTACATGGCTGGTTTGTACCTACTCATCACTGGAGGATGCTTCCAAGTTTGTACCCTCCTCTTACTAACATATTACCCACAATAGCCCTTCTGTGCTTCTTACCTGAAGGTAAGAGGCCCATTAGGAAAATATACTTTCTTAACTTACAAGGAAATCCATGCTAACTGCTGTACCAATCAACTTAGTCATTCAAAAAAAAGTATGAAAAGGTAACTAAGAATCATAAGACATTTAGGGAAAACCAATAGCATGTAAGAGAATGACTAAGATCAATAAACCAAACATCTGAATCAAGAGGAAACAGATCGTGTATGAAACAGAAACAAAACTTTTTTTTTTTTTTTTTTTTAAACTAGAGTCCACAGAGAAATTCAAGAGTATTGTATCTATAAAACAAGAACAGGCTATTCCAGAAAAAGAGAAATCAGAATACTTATATATTTAAAAAAAAATGATAACAGAAATAAAGCCTTTAATATAAAGGTAGAATAACAGAATAGAATAAGTAAAGACCAAGGTAATAATCCAAAACAAGAGTGGGAGAAAATTCTCAAAGCATAAAGTAAAAGGTTAGATATGAGAGGAAAAGGTAAGCAATGTGGATGATGAGTCTACATCCAACAATGTTTTGTTGGAGTTCTAGATGGAAAATATGTGGTGGACTACATAATAGAAAAAATAATGAAAGTCTATTTCCATGAATTGATTATTGTGTAAGTTGATTTCCTTTAGAGAGAATGGACAGAATCAATCATACAAATAGGGATCCCTAAAAAAGAAAGAGCAAGAGAGGTTTTTATTTGGGATGGAGTCCTTTTTCAACCCACCTTGCTTAGGCCAGTGGTCACCAACAGGTTGGGAGGATGTGTGCCTCAGGCAATGTTTGGAGACATTTTTGGTAGTAATATTTGGTAGGAGATGAGGAGAGATATTAGCATCTAGTGGATAGAGGCCAAGGATGCTAACAAACATCCTACATTGCACAGGATAACCACCTATAACAAAGAATTGTCCAGCCCAAAGTATCAATAGTGAAGAGTTGAAAAATCTACATAGCCAATTCCTCCTCCTACTTCTGGGTACTTGATGGCATTCTAGAAGTATTCTTACCCTCTTCCACATATGCTCTAGATCTTCCTTCCCTCTCCATTCCCAGGAGAGTCTCAGTATTTTTATAAACCTATTTGCTCAAAATTTTATCCTGAAAATGTGGTTTCTCTAAGAATGCACTGGAGAGAAATCATTCACTATCTTTCCTTTATTAGTACTTTCTTGTATCTACTAGAAGATTGTTTCTCCTCAAACTAAACACTTACTCTTTCTAACTTGCAGAAATCCTTCACTGTTGGCTCTTTGTAAAGCTCTGGTGGCTTAGTGCCTAAAGCATTTGACTGCTAACCAGAAGGCTGGCAGTTCAAACCCACCAGCCACTCTTCGGAAGGAAGATTGGGAATCTACTTCCGTAGAGATACTGTCTCAGAAACCCAAGGAGTGGTCACTATGAGTCAGGATTGACCCCATGGCAGTGAGTTTTTTCTATTCTGACTTCAAGCAAGTATGGATTTATTCCTTTGTTTATATCTTCCCCCCACCACTGGGTTTTAGGGGAACAGGAGAGGTAAGCACATATTCTCATTTTGGTAATGTTAACTGACAGCTGCTGATTATTTTTGAAAACTTACATCCATAATCCTTAGACTACAATTACCAGAAACTGGAATTTGGGAACATTTATATGTTCAGTTTGTTGTGGGTATCATTGAACAAACTTCCTGAGTTTTTGAAAGTTTAATTTTGACATTAAAATTTCTATTATAGGAAATTTTTTCATAGAGTCAGTCCTTAAAGTAGGAAGTTATTCTTACTAATAAACACAATAATAATACTACTTTCAATTTTACAGCCCTTCAGATTTGAAGTGATTTTCGAAAGCACTTTACCCTGTTTGAAGGTCATAACCCCTAAAATGAGTATTGTTTTGTCCATTTAGCTGTAAGAGAACTGAAAGCCTAGATTTTGATTGAAGTCATATAATTGGATCTAAGCCAAGTCTTCTAATTTAATATTTATTGCATGTTCCAGTGTACTGCACCATATTCCTAATTAGAAGCACAGTGTTTATTTGGACATTGTAGCAATGCTCCATTTCATGGTGGGAATAGTGAAGAACTTAATGATCCAAACTGAACAGTAGACCTCAGCTGCAGAGTCCTATTAATGTAAGTATGACTCTACCTCATTGATTTAAAAAAAAAAAAAAAAGTCAACAAATAAATGACAATGCTGAAGAGTTAGAAAACCCTCAAATGAGCTTGAAATATAAGAAGCTCAGACAAGCCTCGCTTCTGGAATATTAGATCAAAGAAAGAAAATAATTTTCAAACTTTCAAGTGGGGCTTAGGGTTTAGACCATGTTGTTTTGTGCATACTTCCACCCAGTGTAAAAAGCCTCGCCACTGCGTTTTCTGATTGGTTATTTGCTAGCTACATTATTCAGTTGGTACTTGGATTTATAAAATGATTTTTACTCTCAGTTCTTCTGCTCTTATAGAAAGCCAAAGCTTTTCTTTTTTCCTTTTTTTTTTTTTAACTTATTCTCCTGGTTCTTGGGATATTAAAAGTATGGGTCACCTTCAGTCCTCTTTCCCTTTGAAATCCATGCAAGTTCTGTGATTTACTTTCAAGGATGCAGACTAGAAAAAGTCTTTTCTTCCTCTTTCTTTCTTACTAGACCTGACCTCTGCATTTGAGCCAAAGGGAAATATGCCTTTTTTGATGTTGACCTCACTCTGTTGCTTGGCAAGAAATTTTCTACAATCTGACAAAAGTCATGCCCTACTTAGGAGCCCAGCAGGAACAAGAGAAATATTATCAGTATGAACCTTCCACTAGAGGATGGAGATTCCTGTCCTCACTTTTCCTTAAAACTGATAATGAAATATGTTAGAAATATTAGAAATAATGAAAATAGCTAGCATTTATTCAGTCTCTAATATGTCAAGCATTGGGAAAAAAAAAAAAAAAAAAAGAACTTCATAGTCCTCCAAACACTATTGATGGTACTGTTTTCACTCTAATCTCAGATATGAAAGAGAGAGCAAGAGAGATGAAGTAATTTGCCTAACAATTAGTGAAGCCTGGATTCTAACCCAGTCTGTCCAGCAGTAGAGTTGCTCCTAAATTGATAGTTTTTTTTCCTTTGGGAATGTAGGAGTTTTTCAATGCAACACCCACACTCATTTTATTTTATTTTCCATTTGTCATGTTTTTTACATGGTGAGCAATTATGACATTGGCCTTTTTCATCTGTGGTCAGAGTTGTGCATAGAAACATCAATGTGGCTTAAATACAATTTTCATTGTATTTGCTATTAAAAAGAATTTTTCTCATTCCAGATCTTGTGGGTTTTGTTAGTTTGGCTGAAGTGACTGCATTTTAGAATTAGTTTTTTGACAGCAGTTTGTAACTTAGATACATGATAGTTCTCATCATAAATACTTGCACTTTTATTTGTTTTGTCCCTGGCAAACTCCTTTTCCTATTCCCTAAGGAAATGTCCTAGATCTCTACCATTGTCCTTTAGATTATTCTTACTCCCATCTTTCTTCAAATGCTCTGGATCTTCTTTCATAATCTCCTGGCTATTAAGTGAGAATGCTTCAAAATTCCCCCTTCCACGCCTCTAAATTTCCAATAACAGCATACATTCTTCTGGTCTTTCTACATTCTCCAAAGAATGAATGTTCTTTAACCTTGTCAATGTTCAATTTGTACTCCGAATCTAGTTCTTCTTACATACTTTAAGATGCTAAACTATCAATTTATCTCAATCAACTGTCTTTTCAATAACCCTCCTTTTTCTATGTGTGTGTGCCTGTAACAGTGCTTGCTTCTGTTGTCTATATCTTTTGTGCCTGTTTCTGAGTCCTCCTTTTCCCTATTGTCATTGTGCTGGTCATACATTTTTGTGTATGACCTTCTTTTCAGCCTCTGCTTTTTCGCATCCTACAAATATTTAAAAAAAAAAAAATCTTCCTCCTACACAATATACAAACAATTGCCTATTTTACTCCTCATCTTTATCACTAAGTTTCTTAAAAGTATTATATAATTCATACTTACCATTTCCTTCAGTCTATTCATTTCTCAAGTCTTTAAGTTTGACTTGTCTCTACCTTTCTCCTAAAAGCCTGTTCTTAAGCTCATCAATGAACTTGTGATGAACTATCTGTCTTAGTTAAGTTACCTATTGCTGCTGTAACATAAATACCACAAGTGAGTGGCCTTATAGAACAGAACTTTACTTTCTCACCATTATGGAGGCTAAAAATCCAAATCAGAGTCTCTATTGTATGGATTCCTTCCTTGTCAGTAGCCTGGAGCACTTTGGTTCCTTAAGGTTGTGTGGTTTATAGACAATCTTCACACATAGCATTTGTATTCCCCTTGTGTGTCTCTGTCTCCATTCTGTTCTTTTATAACTTACAACTGAGTACATTAAAAACCAATCTTTCTTGGACATAACCTAATTAACAAAAACACACCCTTAGTTCCAAACAGCATCAATATAGAATACCACTGTAATCTTTTTGTTACCAATAGGTTCATACTCACAGTGTATGTCCTCTAAAGTTTCATTAGAATTCATCATCCATGCAGAGAGAGAGTATTATTTGAGGAGAAATGTAACTAAATACCTGAACAATTAAAATACTTTTTGTAATATGCAATACACTCATTCAACTTTTCTTTGCAAAAGCAAATCAAGTTTATCAAAACTTAGTTTACAAGGTCAAACTTAATGTGTAACAAACTAGGCATGTATTTTCCTTTAGCTAGTTCAGAAAAACAAAAAATTTTTCATTTTCTCTAAGTTGTCAATTCTCCTTCCTTTCCTTTTTTCTCTCCATCTTTTTATTTTTAATTTATATGATATAGATTCATGGTAATCTTTTTGGTGTATACTACAATAAACTAATTTGCTCTGTGCAACATTCCCTTATCTTTTCATCTTTTTGTTATTATGTGATTCCAAAGGAGAACTTTATTTATTTAAAGACATATTTAGTGTCAGTGTTAAGTTTCCATTCCAAATAAGCCTTTTTGTTTAAAAGAGTCATTAATCACTTCCTATACTTGCCATGAATACAAAGACTCAGTAAGATGAGAATATCATTTTCATAAAATGGCTTTTAAATTGAATATGAAATATGATGTTAGGATAGTTGTCCTAGCACATAAAACTATTTGCTCAACACATTTGTATAATTTTGAGTCCTTTTTTGCAATAACCAAAAAAAACAAACTCACTGCCATTGAGTCAGATCCAACTCATAGCGACCCCTCCTTGAATTTCAGAGGTAGTATCACTACGGAAATAGATTGCCCAATCTTCCTTCTGAGAAGTGGCTGGTGGGTTTGAACCGCTAGCCTTCTTGTTAGCAGTCAAATGCCATAGGCACTAAGCCACGAGAGCCTTTTTTTTTTTTTTTACAGTGGTTGCAAAATATACTCCAATAGATATGTTGAGGAATTGATATTGAAGATTACTAACAATTGTCATTTTCTTGCATTCTTCTCTTGGATTATTCCACCAGATGTCCCTACATATTAAACACTTTCCCATACGGGTTCAATAAATGCATATTGATAGCAATAATTTTCTTTTCATGGTGATAGAGCCTATAGTAGCCAAAATATTTTCTCTCATGGTTCTGATTTAGGCTTTGAGGAAAAGCAAGAAGTAAGTACTATCTGAGTCACATCTGAAAAAGAAATGACATGTCCATATAACTTCTACAAAAGATCCATAGTCTGTTACATAAGAGTGAAATCAATGCACAAAACTCCAATAATATTTAATTCCCAGCTAAGTTTCCTGAGGTGACAGGGTATACACCCCAGTGTGAAGTATGAAAGAATGCATGCCTTGACTTAGAAATTTATCCCACTGCTTATGATTATGAATAACAGTGGGACAGAGGCTGGGGATTCTCCATTCCCTTGGGAAATCCCTTCTTCTTCCCTCTTAGAACTGAAAGGGATTGTCTGTGTTATGAGGCTACCTGGGGAATTTCAGCAAACTCTTGTGGAAAAAAGAATGGAAACAGTTATTTTTCCACAATTCCAGATTAAATATGAGTTTCTCATGAGCATCTCTAAGTTTCACATAGATCCCACCAAGAGGGAAGGGGCCAAAATGTAATCACCACATGTAGTGGTCCTCATTATCCTGACTGTCATTAACTGTAACAACTCTTCATTCCTCTTGATATCTGGACACATCTGACACAGGCTAGAGTGTAAGAAGCAACAAAAGGCCTTAATGATAACCATGGCTTGCTGGCACAGTAGCTCTGCTCAGCACCACTAGGAAACAGGCTACCTAGAAAATTGGACACCTGGAAACTTTGCTTATGCCACTACCAAAATTATTTGAAATAAAATTTCTATCTGATGGCACGGCAACAATGAAGTAGTTAATCCTCATCTATGTCACTTCTGTTTAACTCTCAACTCTCTACCTCTGTATCCGTCTTAGTAATCATGGACAGAGCTGTATTGTCATAGTATCTCCACCTTCCCTCTGCTCCTTTTCCTTCAAGTGCTTCTGCTCTCACTTCAGACACTTCTGTAGACCTTGTAAATCTTCCATTTGGTGGGGAGGAGGGAACAAGTAAGTCCAAATCCTCTATATCTTTAAATCCTTAATCCGCCCATCATATCCTTCATTAACAGAAACATGACTTTGACCAGAGGTCAATTCTTCTCATGTTGCTATCTCCAGTAGAGGCTTCACATTCTCACATAAGTAAACATCTCAGGTACTGTGGCGGGGTTTACATCCTCCTAGCTCCCTACTGCTGCCATTTCCTGATCATGCTGCCATTTCCTGATCATTGCATATCTACTTTCATTCAAGAAGCCCTATCTTTTAGGCTTTACATTCCTTTATCTGAATTTGTTGCTGTCATCTTCCAACTTCCAGACCATTGCCAAGTATTTAATGAGTATATTGTTATCTCCTCCACAGCCAATCTCCTCATGTATCCAATATTGGGGTTGGGTACCATTGAGCAAGGTCCAACTAATACTGACCCTATGTACAACAACAAAACAAAACACTGCCTGGTTCTGAGCCATCCTCATATTTGTTGCTATGGTTGAGCCCATTGTTGCAGCCACTATGTCAATCCATCTCATCAAGGATCTCCCTCTACCTAAAATCTGAGTTACTGAATTGACCTTCTCTACCCTAAATATTGTTACTTCTATTCACCTTGTATGTTCCCAAAATCTCATGGCTTAAGTCAACCCCTGGAATTAACTCACCTCCAGAATCTTAAACTCTGACTATAAACCATTACCCTAACTCTTTCCTTCTGTTAGAAAATAAGAGAAAAAATGATAGAAAATTTATTTCACTTCCTCTAGCTGCTGCATTATTTTCTTCTCCTTTTGTTCACAGTCTCATTTCTTAAAAGAATCGTCTGCCCTCTTTATCTCTAGCTCCTCTGTTTGCATTCTTTCTTCAGTTTACTATAGTGCATCTTCTGCCCCAAGTATTGAATCTTTTCTCACTGAGGTTAACAATGTCTTACTTAATAATACTTTATCTTTGAAATTCTTTTCTTGTTTGGCTGTCTTATTTCTCCTCTCTTCTAGTTTTTTTTCTCACCTCTTTGACTCTATCTTGTTTAGATCTCTGTCTACTCCTTAAATATTAGTGCCTCCCAGGGCTCCATCTGTGTTTACTCTCATCCTGTACACTCTTCTAAAACAGGTTATCTACTACCATTGTTTCAACCACCACTGGTGTACAATTACTGCCAAGTCTATATAGATCAACCCCAGGAACTCTCCCAAGCTCCATAAGAGATTTTTATTGTACATGAAACATCTCCACTTCAGTGTATCACAGATACTTCAGTTCAACATTCCCTTTATACATTTATTTATGCAGTAGATGATACCACACAAATAAGAAACAGATGAGGCTACCTAGACTAAATATCACAGGACTCAAAGCTTCCTTGCATTTCCACTCCTCTTTACTGAGACACTAATTATGTCTCACCTGGATTATTGCAATCACCATTCAGTTTATATTTCTTAGTACATACTCCAATCCCTCAATTCAACCCTCTATCCAACTTCAAGATAAAATAGCTAGAAGGCAAATGTGAATAGATCACTCCTCCACCCACCTCCTCCCTCTGGGTTCCCATTGTATGTATAAACATTCTATGTATATATTTTTCCACATCATTATTACTGATTTTATATTTTGGTGTTGTAAAATTATCTGTGTAGAACTCTACCTCCTTTCCTAGTCTATGAGCTCTGTGAGTGCTCACTCTTGGAATTCCATTGTTCAGCCCCTTATGTGAGCTCGTATGTGGAGTAAGATAGAGCTATTCACTTGCCCTCAAGTCAGATTGAGACAACTTTGCACATTAGTGAAATGATGAAGTGAGCTTACCAAGTAGTTATTTGCTTAATGTATCCGGTATCCCCAATGCATCTGAAGGAGGAAGAAACCAACTTGACTGTAGCAAAGAAAAGATTGGGCAGTTTGGGGAGTGTTGTGAATTAAATGGTGTCCTCTCAAAATATGTGTTAGAATCCTCGGCTGCTAACCAAACAGTTGGTGTTTTGAACCCACCTGCTGCACTGCAGAAGTAAAGACCTGGAACTCTGCTCCTGTAAAGATGTATAGCTTAGGAAATCCTATGGGGCAGTTCTACTCTGTCCTACAGGGTCACCATGGTTACACAAGAATAACAATGTACATGTGGATGCAATCCTATTTGGAAACAGCATTCTCTCTGTTGATGATGCCATATCAGTGTATGGGATATCATAAAACTAATGACTTGTGAGTTATCAGGAGCAGCATGGACATAGAGACAAGCAAGTACAATGGGGGAAGACAGATGCCATGTATCCTGAAGATCACCTAGGAACCAAGGAGTGCCAGAAAAGGATTTTCTTCCCCAAAGCCAGTGCCCTGAATTTAGATTTCTAGCCCTCTGAACTATTAAGAAATAAATTTGTTTTTTAAAACCGCCCACATGTGGTATTTCTATTACAGCAGCACCAGGAAACTAACACAAAATAAAATAAAAAACAAACCACTGCCATCAAGTCAATTCCTATTCAAAGCAATCCTACAGGACAGAGTAGAATTCCCACAAGATTTCCAAGGCTGCAATCTCTATGGAAGCAGACTGCCACATCTTTCTCCCATGGAACTGCTAGTGGGTTTGAACCTTTCATCTTTCGATTAGCAGCCCAGTGCTTAAACTGCACCACCAGGCCTCCTTGGGAACCTAAGACAGGGAGTTAAAACTGAAAAGCTTATGTCTCCAAGCATTTGATGCAACCCTAAGGAATGTAAGCCATAAAAGGAAGTGTTTTTGTTTGTTGTTATTTAACATTTCTGAGAGAATGGGAAAGAAAGGACATGACCGGCCAGGAAAAAAAAAAAAAAAAGCACACTCACCATGGCAAAGAAATGACAGGGTTGGGAGGATAAAATGCTTCCATGCTAGAGATGTGCATGGAGACTAAAGGAAGAAGTATCCATTTAGAGGATTTGAATAACATTCAAGGTGATAGATTAAGAGGATGGAGGAGAGGGGGTGGATTAGGAGAAAAACATGTGAACATTTGTAATATCACAAGTATGTAAGTGATGACTTATATACTTGCAAAAGCAGTCCCTTTACATTTTTATTCTTCGTAGTCACAGCTCCTGTCCTGAATATTCAATATATCTAATAGAAAACAAAATCTTTGAAAACAGTGATACCATCTAACAAAAAATGACCTAGGATAGTGTCTTCTTTTAAATTAACTTTAAATTTCAATATTGTACTCAACAGTCAATAAAAATTACATGTGTGCTTGTGATGCAGATCTTTAGGTTATTCCAATCTAAAGAGAACGCATCTCAGCAAAAGTCATCAGAAAATAATTTTAGAAACTACTAACTTTAAAAAGCAAATTTAAGAACTTGTTATATTACTCAACCTAACTAAACTTAATTTCATAAACAAGATATTTCCAAAATACTGATCAATGCTATGATAAATGAGTCAGCAGCACGTGTAGGACAGCTCCAATTTGCCCCTTCATATCCATTGCCCATTCTTCTCCACTCATTTGTGTCCTGGGAGGGTGTTTGGCCAAAGAAGGGGAGAGGGAAGAGAAAGAAGTTGGACTACTTAGCTCTACTACCTTTTTGGAAGTAGTTGCACTCACTCCTTCCAAAAGCTACAACTCTGGTAAAATGGCACCTTTTCTACTGGTCCAACTCTCACTGGAGATCTATTGTCTCCTTTATGCCAAAGGTTTATTTTGTTGCTTTTAAGAGTTGTAACGGGAGCTCTGGTAACATAATACCTAAGGCATTTGACTGCTAACCAGAAGGCTGGTGGTCCAAACCCACCAGCCACTCCACAGAAGGAACGTTGGGCAATCAACTTCCATAGTGATACCGCCTCAGAGACCCAAGGAGCGGTCGCTATGAGTTGAGTCCGACTCGACAGCACAAAACAACAGCAACAACAAGGGTTGTAACAGCTCCCTCTGTTGCTAGTCTCTGGTGTCTTACCATGCCTTCCCTTAACTCTGCCCTCATTTCTGGAAGCAGTCTTTTCATTAAAGCAGTGGTTCTCAAACTTAAGTTGTATATTAGAGGCTGCTGGGAAGCTTTTAAAAATTCCCAATCCCACTCTCATACACTGCTGGTGGGACTGTAAAATGGTACAACCATTGTGGAAAGCAGTATGGC
>NW_006921595.1:16946661-16951785 GCF_000298275.1 Orycteropus afer afer | reverse complement strand
GAAACCCAAGGAGGGGTCGCTATGAGTCGGGGCCGACTCGACGGCATATAACAACAACAACAAACAATTGTCATGCCTCTTCTTCATTTTAACAAAAATAGTTTATTATACTTGTAGCCTCCCTCTACTCAGCAGCCTGCCTTTTCAGTCCTTCAGAAATCAACTCAGATATCATCTCCTCAATGAAGACTTCTCTCATCCATCTATAACGTTCAACAAGGATAACTATTATTAATTGTCTTGAGAGCTCAGGGGCAACTTCCTGAGAAAAGGGATTTGTAAACTGGGCTAACAGTGAATAGATTGAAGGAGAAATGAATGGGTAGACGTGAAAGAAAGGCTCAGATATTGTGCACAAAAGTCAAAAGATGAAATAACATCCATAGCACACATTTGATCAACAGCAAATATGTCTGTGTGAATAAACAAAGGGGACTAATAAGCAACCAGCCTTGCATGCCATATTGAGTTTTGTCTTAATCCTATTAGCAGTGAAGTGTACACTTTACAAATATCACCTGTGCAGAGTTATAGCAAATGAATTGAAAGATCAAGAGAAGAAGACCACTAGGAGACTGTTACAGAAATGCAGAAGTTCCTTGTCTGAACTAGAGCAATGTCAGTGAGAAAGACATGCCATTTTATACATTATCTTTAAAAATAAAATTGTTTCTTATGCCATGCAGATCTGTTAAGATACAGTGAAAGAATTAAATATCTCTCAGGTTCTCTACTAACTTAAATGTTTTATGAAAATGCATATTCCTTTAGAAATTAGCCAACCGTTTTTAATGATGTATCTGTAACAAATGAATTACCATCAGCTATGGCACTGAAAGTTAACCATTGCTTTTTTTCCTTTTTGTTCTAAATATCAGCTTGTCAATGCTTTTTCTTACTCTACCCTTGTATTTTTATTTTCCATTTGCCAGGCTTGTTAGTCATTTAATCATTTTTGTCTCTACAAAAATAAAAGTTTCGAAAAAGCTTTTGTGAGCCAAGAGATGTCAGTGTAGAGAATGAACTTTTTGTGATCACATCAATGAATACTATTAAAAGATTGCCAGTCAGGGACAAGGGTGGGATCTGCATTATGGGTTAACATAATAACCCAATAAAAGCCAAATGTATTGCCGTCAAGTTGATTCTGACTCATGATGACACCATGTGTTACAGAGAGGAGCTGCTCCATACGGTTTTCTTGGCTGCAATCTTTACAGATGAAGATTGTCTGGCCTTTCTTTTGCAGTGCTGCTGGAAAGAGAATTTGATCTATAACACAACTCAAAGTTGGAACTCTATTAAAGGATTTTACTTTAATTACTTAAATGTAAAGAGATATTCACTTGGGAAACTTAATCATTTAATATTTGTATTTTGAAATTATTCCTGTTAGAATGTTACATTACAGAGTGTCATACATGGAGTACTATGATCATAACACCCTAAATAATGATGGTTGAAGTTCTTGTGGCCATGTATTAAGTAAATGTCACCTGAGAACCTCATACTCAGAGACCTAAATGAATCTCACTCAGGCCAGTTTGATTCAAATCCTTCTTAAGAGGGCTGTACACTTCTTAGAGTTGCCTTTTTTAGGGTCCTATTACTTCCATTCCTAAATCCATGTTGGTTTGCCATGGATCTAGATATAAAACTCTATCAATTTTCTGGTATCCATGTATTCACAATAAACACTTTTGTGATTCTAGTAACTTCAGTGGTCATGGGGTGAGGAATGCTATCCATAAAATAGCTTTCTTCCATCTCCTGTCACCCCTACCTTGCTCCTGTTCTCCTGTTGTCATCCCTTACCTCTGTCCTCCTCTGCTCTCCTTGGATGCAAACAATCTCATCTCCACATCACACACACAGTGAGTACTGAATCCTTGTTGCTGTTGTTGTTGTTGTGTCCCATGGAGTCGTGCCGAGGCGGTATCACTACGGAAGTAGATTGCCCAACCTTCTTTCCAAAGAGTGGCTGGTGGGTTTGAACCACCAGCCTTCTGCTTAGCAGGCAAGCGTCTTAGGCACTATGCTACCAGAGCTCTTTACTGAATCCTTAGTGAGGCCGATCCATATTTGCAAGAACTGACCTAAGTACAAGAAGTTTATCAATGGTTTTCTGTGGTGGTTTGGTTTGTGTGTTAACTTGGCTGGGCCTGGTTGAGTGGCTGGGCAGCTGGTGGTAATTAATCTCCATGAGGAGACTGGTAATCAACTCCATGGTGGGATCTACCACAAGCAGCTGAGTAGCTGCCTTTGGGTATGCGGTCTGCTTCCTGTATATAAGGAGAAGCCTTTGGGAATGGTCTCTAGCCTATGGCACACTTGGACCCTGCATGTAGCTGTGTCATTGCTCAGCAGCCAACCATGCTCTGCTGACCTTGGGACTTACAATGGGCTTAAGTTAATGGCCTGCCATGTGGTTTGGTAACATCAGGACTGTGCCTTTTTACTTGTCAACCTTGGGGCTTCCAGCCTCAGCAGCCAGCAACTGTCTGAGTGAAGAAATGTCTCTAGTTCCAGTGGGCCGGGAGCAGGAAGCAGAGCTGGACAAGGTTGAGGGGCTTTCACCCAGCCCCTAGAGCCTGGCACTTTGAACTTGGACTTAAAGCCTCCAAATTGTAAGAATAAACTCCTGTTTGTTAAGGCTATCCCATTTGTGGTATATTTCTCATCAGAGTGGCACTAGGTAACCAGAACACTTTCTAAATAAATTCTGTTCTCCAACTACTAAGCAAAAAAAATTGTTCCATCTTATCATATGTGTAAGACATGTGAATGCAGAAAACCTTTTTTTCCAAGTTGCTTTTTATTTTATTTTTTAAGAGCTTGTTTTACATTCAACGTTACATGTCCATTTCATTTCACTCCCCATTACCATGTCCAACCCTAACCCAGTCTCCTCCACTCCCTACCCTGTAACCCTTCCCCTGTGCCCCTCTTATTTATGCACTCATGTTTGTCCTGCATTTCGTCAATTTGAATGTTGGTCCTCTGGTGCCCCATGGTCTATTGCTCTAAGGGATGTATTACCATAGAGTATGTGGGTGCATCATCCTGGGTTGAGTGGTCTGCGTATACATCTTGAATTATTGGGCTAAGATCCAGCCCCTGAGGGTGCGTTTTATTCCCGGTGCAGAATGTATTCCAGGCCATAGTATTAGGGGTCTCCCCAGACTCCATCTGACCAGTAATTCTGGTTATTATTGAGTTTTTGGATTTTGTTCCACTTTTTCCCTCCCACTCTATCCAGGATCTCCAGATTTGATCCTTTCCTGAGTGGCTGGCTTTGATAGCAGGGCACCATCTAGTTGTGCAGAAGACTTTTTTTTTTTTTTATTTTAATGCAGATCATAATGTTTGTTATTTGTCATTATCCATCACTATTCACTCATGTCAGAAATTTTAACACATCATCTTCCATCAAGAAGGAGATGACATTGAGGAACAAAATTATATTTTCCCTCTCTTCCAAGAAAGGAAAGAAGAATGAAGGGAGAGATTTGGAAAAATAAACAAATAAATAAATAAATATGCTAGGTGATGTACTACACATTCTACAAATATTTACTACAAGTTGCTATCAAATTGGCTGTGACTCGTGGTAATCCATGTGTGTCAGAATAGAACAATGCTCCACAAGAATTTCAAACTTCTTTGAGTCTATCCAGAGGCAGCTCAAAAAAAGGCCTAGAGGTCAATTTCTGAAAAAGAAAGTATAGAAAGATTCATGAAGGACAGTTTTACTCTGACACACATGGGGTCTCCATGAGTCAGAATCTACTCAACAGCAACAGGTCTGCAAATATTACCAAATTTAATAAATTTAATTCTCTTATTACCCAATTAAATAAACAAATGCAGCAGGAATTATAATTCTCCTTTTACAGATGAGAATCCTGAAGACTGAATAACTTTCTTAAGATCACAAAAGTTATTGGTTAGGGTAGACAGAATCCACATTCGTCTCCCTTAAAATACTGAGTTAAAAATTGGGATGAAGGTATCACTTTTCTTTAGCATAAGTTTTGTTATAGCTAGGACATAACTCTTTAACATAATTCTTGTTCTTTCACATGCAAATTGTCCAAAGACTAATTCAAGAAGCAGTGCCTTAGGAAGAATCTAGGCCAATCATAGACCCATAGATGAGAGTTTAACAAATCCACAGTCTGGGATATCATCAATTTCTACTGACTATAATAAGAGGGGAAATGTCTATCTACCATATCAATAATTTTTTTTTGTTGATTTATCATAATATATCATCACTTTCTTTTAAAATCAAGATGCAATTCAAAACTGAATGGGGATCCTGTACTCTAGCAAATGTCTGTGACCTTAACAAATGCACCCAGACTTTGACCACTAACAGTCATCTCCCAGACAGAGGAAATGACTCATCATTTTAAAAAATGGAAGTGGTAAAGTTAACATAAAATACACTGAGATGTACATTTCTTTATAGACATTATGGGAACGATGTACTTATGATTGTGTAAGTTTAATCTATTTTCAGACTTTTCATTCATGAGTACCTATGGGTACATTTCAGTAAAAGTAAGCCCTTCATTGAAAAGTTAATAGATTATCAGCAGAAAGAAAAAGCTATTCTTGTGTATAATTGTATTGTGTATAGGTGTACCTATAAGTTTGGCCAGAGGGAGGAACCAGGAAGAGACGATTAAAACACTGGCACCTAACAACAACATAAGTTTTGTATGAAATTTTTAAATTATCCATGTTAAAACTTCCATTTTTAAAAATTTGCAACTATTACTCTGCTATACCTTCAATTGTAGGAAAATTTCCAAAGATATTGTTGCAACTGATAAACCATGAAGTACTCCATTGATATAGATTGACAATATGATCTGTGCTAACTTAGTATTTAAAGATATAGCTATTCTCCAACTCAGTTTGAAGGGGTCAACTGAAATTACAAAAAGGCAGACTGGTCTCACCACAGGCATTCTGGAAGAAAAGAAGATGGTACCTGGTGTTCAGTCAGTATTCAGTATATCTCTATATATTTAAATAAAAATCTACACAATCATGAGAATTTTTCACAGAGAGAACAGCTTCAGATTTATGCCTCAGGAAAAAAAAAAAAAAAAA
>NW_006921595.1:16943999-16945671 GCF_000298275.1 Orycteropus afer afer | reverse complement strand
CTTCCTTCCGAGGAGTGGCTGGTGGGTTTGAACCGCCAGCCTTCTGGTTAGCAGTCAAGTGCCTTAGCCACTATGCTACCAGAGCTCCCTTAACTTAATTAGAAAGATGGAAAGATGATTGGAAAGGAAATTCCTTTTTTTATTGCATGACTTAATATGATTTGATGTTGTATCTGTGTACCACCAAAATGTCATACATAGATGAGTTGCACACTTTGGGAAGCAATGGATTATAAAATCCAAGCTGAAGAGCTCAATATAATGATATTATTCCTAGCTTCCTTTCAATATTATTTCTTGCCTCTCCACATCTCATATACCCCAAATACATTCATACCAAATAACTTACCATTTTGTCTCATGCATTTCACCACCTTATCTGCTGGGACAACTCTTACTGGCCCCTCAAGAAGTTTGGATGTGAAGACTTCAGGGATCACACAGGCACTTTGCTCTTTAGCACTTCATGTTGTTATCAGGGGCTGTTGAGTTGGCTCCTATTTAGAGAGACCCCATGTACAACAGGATGTAGTACCGCCTGCTCCTACATCATCTCATGCTTCTAATTCACCACATTGCAATAATTAATTTAACCATCACACCAACTCCTTTTTTATACCTGAGTATTCATCTCAGTATCTATCTACGTTTTTCCACATAAGAAATGGCATTTTTTTTTTCTTTTTTTTTTTTTTTTCCTTAGGACTAATGGGAGCTCTAGTGGCACAGTGCCTAAGGCATTTGACTGCTAACCAGAAGGCTGGCAGTTCAAAGCCACCAGCCACTCTTCTGAAGCCAGGTTGGGCAATCTACTTCTGTACTGATTCCACCTTGGAAACCCAAGGAGGGGTTGCTATAGGTCGGATTCAATTCGATGGCAGTGTGTTTGCTTTTTTGTTTTATGGATTAATAAAGTGAAATGATTAAACAGTGTTCTTGTCAGAGAGATTTCTGTATTCTGTATGTGACGTTATTAGATGCTATCAAGCCAGCTCCATCCCTTGGCAACCCTGTGTGCAGCAGAAGGAAACATTGCCTGGCCCTGTATCACCATAATCATTGGTCTGCTCCAGTCTGTTGTTGCAGTCACTGTTTATTTTTAGTGCCTTACAAATTAGGGGTCTCCTCTTCCAGCACTATATTGGACAATATTCTTTTGCTATCCATAGGCTTTTCATCGGCTAATTTTTGGAGGTAGATCACCAGGTCTTTCTTGCTCATCTTCCTAATCAGTTGTAGCACCAGAAGTAGAGGATGTTTGCAAAGATAGGCATCCAATAATCAGAATGAAACAACAGAAACAGTGTGGAAGTCCTGCTGAAACCTGTTCACCATGGTTAACTCGGCTGGGATCTGAAATATCGATGGCATAGCTTCCCATATCATAGCAAAAGCCACCACAGTATACCAAATGACAAATGGGTAATAGATTATGTGTGTACTATGTGTGAAATAACTAAACAGTATTTTGTTATATAGGTATGCATTTGGTGTGGTATTATTCTGGAAGCAATCTTCAAGTTTAAATAACTATATACCAAAAAGATATTTGCCAACAGGTTTGGAAAACAGCTACCTGGCCAACTGACTGGAAGAGATCCATATTTGTACCCATTCCAAAGAAAGGTGATCCCACAGAATATGGAAATTATAGAACAATATCATTAATATC
>NW_006921595.1:16939433-16943630 GCF_000298275.1 Orycteropus afer afer | reverse complement strand
GAGAAGCTGGACTATATGAAGAAAAACGTGGCATCAGGATTGGAGGAAGAATCACTAACAACCTGAGATATGCTGATGATACAACTTTGCTTGCTGAAAATGAGGATGACTTGAGGCACTTCCTGATGAAGGTTGAAAAATACAGTCTGCAGTATGGATTACATCTCAATATAAAGAAAATAAAAATCCTCACAACTGGACCAATGAGCAGCATCATGATAAATGGAGAAAAGATTGAGGTTGTCAAACAATTCACATTGCTTGGTTCTACATTCGATGCCAATGGAAGCAGCAGTCAGGACATTAGATGACATGTAGCACTGGGAAGGTTGGCTGGGAAGGACCTAACAATAACATACCAAAAAGTGAAAATGAATTACCTGATTACTATGAACAGGGGAAGGTGCTCTGGTGGTGTAGTAGTTAAAACACTGGGCTGCGAACCAAAAGGTTAGTGTTCAACTGCTTCATGGGAGAAAGAAGAGGCAGTCTGTTTCCATAAATATTTACAGCCTTGGAAACTCTATGGGGTAGTTTTACTCTCCTCTATAGGGTTACTATGAGTTGGAATCTACACAATAGCAGTGGGTTTTTGTAATGAACAGGGGTATCTAGAGAGAAATTGTCATATTCTTTTAGTTTTTATCTCAACTTCCAAATCCTAACAGGGACATTTTAAGTTTTATAGTTTAATAACAATTTAATTTTAAAATCTTTGTCAGTCTCCTTTTCTTCTTTCTTTACATTTCAGTATCATTTTTAATTTTTCCAAAGTTTCCTTTAACTTCATACCTTCCTCTTTTAGATTTCTACTTCCTTTCAAAGGAGCACAGTGCCTAAGGCATTTGACTGCTAACCAGAAGGCTGGAGTTCAAACCCACCAGCCACTCCTCAGAAGGAAGGTTGGGTGATCTACTTCCATAGTGATACCACCTTGGAAACCCAAGGAGGGGTATCTATGAGTAAGACCATGTCAATAACTATTTCATGGAAAATTTACATGCAATTTATGGGAGAGACTGCATTATACCTCAAAATTTGTTTTTGTTTTTGCTTCTTATAGATGGAAATGCTACTTTTCATGGCGACTTATTTCATCCCATAAAATTAAATGAACCATAACCCAAAACCACAATGATACATACACAGCATGACCACATTATTTCTGAAAGCTGGAGAAAGCAAGTCCATTGATCTCAGACTTCATAAATTGAAATGGAGTTCAAATTGGTTGCCTGCAGTAGCTTTTAGCTTCTGCCAAAGAGCCACTGCAGTGCACTTATCTCAACTTCCAAATCCTAACAGGGGCATTACATTTTGTGTTAAGTTTTATAGTTTAATAACTTTAATTTGAAAATCTTACTTACAAGGTAAGTAGATAGCATATAGATACTACTTCAAAAATGTTAACACTTTTACAAAGGTTTATTTTGTTGCTTTTACTAAAGCAGTTGGTGTCTCATTTGAAAAAAAGCTTAAAAAGATCTCACAATAATTACTAGAATAATATACTTTTGCAGACATAAAGCTAAATGCGAAGTCTGTGTGAACTTTTTTTTCTTTTTTTTTTTTTTTTGGCTAATAGAATTGAAAAATGCTTCTTCCTGTATTCAGTTGTACCAACATTGAAAAATAAATATACAATTCTTATGTGTGTGTTGATCTCTGGCAAATGAAGTCTTCTTTATGTTTTCAATCGCTGCTTTTGTCAGCATCAACCAATCTCCATTCAGGCTCTGAATCAGTCTTAACACAACCAGGAAATACAGTAAGAATCATTGAATGGAGCCTGGAATTAATCATGCATTCTCTGGCCCAGTATCCAGAGTGGAGTATCCTGGGCAATTATGCACCCAACAAACTATAGCCGCTCTCCCACCGAACAATTCTGTTGTCCCATCCTGATTGTTGGATGAACATCCTTTACTGCTCATGGTGCAACTGGCATCCTGAGCTAAAACACCACCTGTCTTGCAGAAGCCCTGAGGCTGACTAATATCTGGCCTGGCACCTGACACCCTGTTCTCCAGATCCAGGCTGGAGCTCTGCTTCCTGATGAATGGGCCCTTCTATTTCCTTGTCTGGAGCTAAAACTCTAACTAGCATTGCTCGGTCTTCCTGCTGCAATATTATCCCCACAAGACTACCAGAAACCCAGTTTTACTATTTCTCAGATATTGTGATTGGGAATACTGGTTTTTTTTTAGAACCTCCATCCCAATCCTCATTTCTTGCTGACTCTCTTTTTCTGGATGGCACAAAACGTTTGTACTCAACTAATAACCTAAAGTTGGCAGTTCAAATCCAGCCAGCAGTGCTGTGGAAGAAAGGCACGGTGATCTAAATCCATAAAGATTATAGCCAAGAGAACCTATGGAGCAGTACTACTTTGTAACACATGGGGATTTCTCTTTCTCTGTGCTGAGGCCCAGCATACCTCACAGTAGAGGGAATGTGGGTTAAGGGGTCAGTGTCTGAAGACCATTCATTATATAAAGGAAACTTTTACTGAATCTTTTTAATTCAATGCACCTAACCACCCCAACTAATCTTTTTCGTGGTGTCTAATTTTTCTTTAGTTAAAAATAGATATTTACATTTTTTTTTCCAATGAGAAAACAATGTAATTCCCTTTTGCTTTATTATTAAGTCACAGAATTGAGTTATTCTTTTTGAGTTGCCGTAATATGCTAAGTATTGGAGATCCCAGCTAGCATTGCATTATGCAGTTCACTTTGTGTTATGAGCTTGATTCTTTCTATAAAGCTTTCTGTACTGTCTATATTTTGTGCTACCCAGTTTCCATGGCAACATGTTTGTTTCCATGGAGAAACAAAAATGAACACTTAAACAGAGTTGAACTTGAAGATACAAAACTTCACTCAATGGATACTTTTCTCATTGGTTAATAAAGAGCAAATTGAGAAGACAGCAAATACATACAAGTTTTAAGTCCTAGGGCAAAACTAAGAGACTACTTTTCATTTCTTTTGACTTGCTAGGTAGCAAATCCCTCTTGGTGTCATTAATAGCAACTATATACAGGATGTTTTATGTCCCCCTCCCCACCCCCCAAAAAAAAATCTTCAAACTCATTACTTAGAAAAAGAGCCTTTTTAGTTTTGATCTGTTGGTTTGTTTAATTTGTTTTATTTTAACAACTTGGTCCTTTTAGTAGCTATTTGTACTTACATATTTCAAGAATTTTTAAAACTCTCAGGAAACTGCCTAAATTTAAGGCTAGTTGATTTGGGAAAATAAAGCAGAAAAAAAAACAAACAAACAAAAACTAAAAGCAAAAGAAATAAGACTGACAAAATAAGCATAAGATTTGGGTGTTTTGGTTTTTTTTTTGTTTTTGTTTTTAATAGAAAGAGATTCTTTTCCTCTTTCTTTTTTTTTTTTGTTTTAATGTCCAGAATTTTCCTAGTCTATCTATTTCCAGTTTTTGTCATTTGAATAGAGCTTGCAAATGGATATGACTTCAGCTGCTTTGGTTTAATATAATGGGAAGCTATATAACTTTAGTTAAGGCTGGCACTTCTCTGCCAAATTCCTAACAATGTGACAGCTAGCCTTTGAATGATACCAGTAAAACAATTCACATCCACTTGCAAGCTGGATTCAAGTGGCATAAACTCCACATGTAAACTGACAAAGCAAAATCTTGGCTTCCGCGGCTCTTTGTTTCCCTCTATCTTGTCTGTCTACCTTTCTCCTCCCACTGTACATTCTAGACACTTACTGCCTCTCCATTCCTTTCTTCCTTCTTTGTCTGAGGTTTGCCTGCCTTCTTTGTGCTTAATTCTTTTTCCTTAAGCTCTAACCTTCTTTTCTTTTCTACTCTGTCCTCCTGCTCCTGCACTATTTTTTCTGACTGCGCTCTTGTTGTTTCCTCTCATACCTCTTCAATCTTACCATTTTTTAAGTATTATCCTTATGTTCAGGCTCCTTCTCTGCCTTGATTTGTTCATTCTTGCCATCTTTTTTTCCTGTCTTTGCATCCCCTTTTCTCCTCGAAGTTTGTGCATTTTGTGTCGTTTTATTTACTGTTCTTGGAAATCTTCCTTGACTCTCTCCTTCCGCGTATTATTACTTCCCTGATTGTTTAAATCCCAGTCCCATTGCTCAATTTAAAGAGATTGCAATTGAAGGAATTTTAAGTATTTATTTAATGTAATAAAAATGAGAAGAGAT
>NW_006921595.1:16917299-16936313 GCF_000298275.1 Orycteropus afer afer | reverse complement strand
GCCACTCCTCGGAAGGAAGGTTGGGCAATCCTACTTCCGTAGTGATACTGCCTTGGAAACCCAAGGAGGGGTCGCTATGAGTCGGGGCCAACTCGACGGCACATAACAACAACAACAACATAGTTACATAAAGTTATGTGTCAATGTTTAAATATATTGTATAAAGCAGATGTTACTAAGTTCATTATCACTGTGATATATTCTTGTTTGCTTTTTGCAAACTATATTTTAATTGAGATATTTATTAATCACCAAAAAGTCATATTCAGTAACTGGTATAGAATCTCTGATAAAGTTTCATTCTTTTAAATCTGTGGAAAAAATATTGAAAGCCCCATAACATCTACTGGTTTTGTACTACTTAGTGCTTGGTCAATCATTGTAACGCACCATAACTAAGATAATATGCACTTTCCCTTTTCCTCAGTTTACTGATTTTTCATATTACATATTTTATCTTGCTTAAAGCCTTCAGGTTATGAAAAAAGATAATGGATTGAAAAATATACCACTATTATACCAAATGTTAGTACAGACGAATTTTCCACAACTTCTTTTCTTGGTTATGGTAGAATTTTAGAGCCACCACATAAAATCATATCTCAGTGCTGTCAAGTTAGATCCGACTCATAGTGACCCCTCCTTGGGTTTCTGAGGCACCCCTCCTTGGGTTTCTGAGGCAGTATCACTAGGGAAGTAGATTGCCCAACCTTCCTTCTGAAGAGTGGCTGGTGGGTTTGAACTATCAGCCTTCTGGTCAGCAGTCAAATGCCCTAGGCACTACACCACCAGAGTGCCTATAAAATCATATAGGTTGTGAAATATGTAACTTGAGGGAGCACCATTTTTTACTTTGCCTATATGTTGGGTCCCACAACACAGTTGATTTTCCAATCACCTCATATGCATGTTAAAACTGGACAATGAAAAAGGAAGAAAGAAGAAGAATCAATGCATTTGAATTGCCGTATTGACAAAAAAATACTGAACGACTGCCAGAAGAATAAATGCATTTTAGAAGAAATACAACCAGAATGCTCCTTAAAAGTGAGAACTGCAAGGCTCTGGCTCATTCACTTTGGACACATCATTAAGAAAGATCAATCACTAGAAAAGGACATCATGTTTGGTAGTGGGTCAGTGAGAACATTTACTGAATGAAATGGATGATGCAATAGCTATAGTAGACTCAAAGATACCAAGGTCATGAAGATGGCACAGGACTGGGCAACATTTTGTTTTGTTGTCCATAAAGTGGCCATGAATTGGAGTTGGCTAGAGGGCAACTAACAACAAAGCATACGATTAGATCCATTCAGCAACCCTCACTGAAACTATGCCATCATTTCACTCATCAAATGGACATAATTTTCAGTCTGATAACATTGTTTGGTTTTGCTCTCTAGAAAATGTAAGAAATGTAATGGCTTTAGAGTTAAGAAGAAATAGAGGTCATCTGGCTTCTGCCCTCTCATTTTACAGAGATGGAAAAATGCTGCCCAGAGAAATAATGCATCCTGACCACAATTATAACATCAGATATAGCATCAGAGCCAGGATTAGAATCAGTTCCCTAATTTTTAGCCTCCATAATATAATTTTGAAGGCATTCATGGTAATATCGGAGGCCATATGTTTCTACCACATAAATTCCATAGGTTCAACTTCTTAAATTTTTAGTATAACTTTATTCCTGGGCAATTTTGTTTTACAAACTGCTAGAGAACTGAAATAATTTCTGGACAATTCTCTTTGTGCTGATTGCTATATAATCCAGTAACATACTGAATGGGTTTTTGAGAGGGGGACATCACTATCTTCACTGATTAAAGTAGTGGAAAATATTTTCTAAAAAAAAAGGAACTGCTCAATGTGACTGTGACATGTATATTACAGCAGAATAATTTTGGAATATTAAAATTAAATGACAGAAATAGAATTTCTTAGGAATTAAAATGTTTACTTTCCCATTAAAGTATTGGGAAACTTCACCAGGTTACTCATCTCTATGAAGCACTTTTTTTAAAATTAATATCAACCCACACTCTTCCCCTGTATCCTTTCTATTACTCAATACCAGTGTGTGGGTTTTGTTATAGTGCTATTTGTTTCTGTTATCTTGCTGTGTCTAGAAAGCATGTCAACCTTCTATGTACCATGTTTGTCTTCTCCCTGTTTTCTCTCCTCCATGGGACACATATAGCAGATGTTAAAGGAGTGCACCTTTTGTGAACAAAATTGAAACTGAAGACAAGTTCATCACAGACGCCCTAATCATTTGAAAGAAAATATTCTGATTTAATCTATTTTGCCAAAAATGACCCTAAAAATGTATATTATGAATCTAAATGTTAATAGAATGAATCATTAATGGAAAAATTTTAAATGTAAATTACTATAAAACAGTATCTAACAGTTATGCTTAAAATTATTTCTTCTAGTATGTTAGTGCATATTGATGAAAAGAACAAGCAAGAAGTAAAAAAAATAGTGCATGCTGTCATAAAATCATGATGCTTAGTTTTAAATATTTTATATTTCCTCTTTTTCTAGAACTGAAAAATGCAGATGGTGAATTTAATCTTAAACTTTATTTCAAAGAGCAATGAAAGAAGAGATGAAGAGGATACTTGTTTCTAAGAAGCCATAGCTTCTGAAGATGTTGCAAGAATGGGTGAGATAATTGACCATTTCTCTGGGGCTTCATTTCTATTTTGAGTGAGGCCCAAATGTACAAGTTATTTTGGACAGCGTTGATATCTTTTTTACACTCTATGATTTCTTTTGTTTAAAGATAATTTCTTTGAATATAAAAATAATTATTTAAGTGCTAAGAGTAATTAATGTGATAACACAATATCAATACGTTTATTTTCCTAGATCTACCTTCCTAATTTATAGTTAAAGCACCCGTTGTTTTACCAAATTTGATTTGACTGATCATTTGATAGTATATTAACATTCAAATCCACATCTTTCCGGGTCAAATTTTGTTTCTTGCATTTGCTTTGCACTGAAATCTTGTGGTTTAAATAGCCTACTTAACATGATCACTTTTAAACAAGATCATAAATTCTCATAAAAGCAGACTAAGGGATTCATAACCATAGCTCTTGGTCGCCACCTAAAGGTTTCTTTCTTGTTTTATTTTACGCAAGACCTACTGTGCATTCCTTTTATGATAAAATTGCTACATCTACCATCACATGTTTCTACATTAAGCAGAGGGCAGAGATTTGTTTCAGCAAGAAGAATGTTTTTTCACTTTTGTGTATTTACATTAGAAGCCAATAAAATTATACCCACTTTTCAATCTATTTGATAAAAAAAAGCAATTTAAACTAGGTCCTTTAAGTGGTCTAAGAATTATCATTTATTCAAGAAATACTTAGTGTGTCCTTATTAGGTATCAATTCCACTCCTAGGGCCATCTTGGAAACAGAGCATTATTTAAGTCATGACCTGTAGCTTCAAGAAGCATTTGCCAGTTGCAGATGTAGTAAGAAACTGGCTTTTCTTTTGTCATAGCCTGTATTAGAAATATTAATTGGATGCCACAGAGTAAATTTATGAAAAGCCTGAATAAAAAGAACTGTTTCATATTTTCAGCTTCACAAGGTAAATTCAGTTCAATCCATGTTTATTCAACCACTACTGAGTGTAATTTATATGCTGAACTCTTCAAGTTGCATACTTAGAGAGCATTGATAACAGGTGTAAACTCTTGATTATGTCTAAGGGTAAACAGGATCTCAGAATTAAGTGTTCCTGGCATCATATCCTATTTTCACTCCCTTTATTCTCCTTCTAAAAAACACTAGGTAGAGTCAAGCCAAATATCTCCACGCTCTTCCTTGAACTCTGATAAAGTAAAATTCGGATCATTAACTCAGTGCCATAGTGAAAAGTTAGCTTTGAGTCCTATAAACTTCTCATTTCAAAAACTGTGTGGATACATCATCCGCAAGTCATCCAAATTCTTGTCAAACATGTATATCTGTTCTACTGGTGCATGCACTTGCCTTAATGGAATCCACGTATTTAACCTTTGACTTACTTATATATTGCTATTCATCTAGTCATTCATTCACTAAAAGAATATTTATTAGACACATACTATGTGCCAGGCACTCATCACTGTCTGTTCAGTAAAGCAGATGTGATCTTTACCTTCATGGGGCTTGCAAGGGAAAAAGAAAATAAGCAAATAAAAACATATAATGCATTATGCTAATAAATTTAGTATTCTATTGCAATAGAGGACAACGTTGGAGAGAGATCTACTTTGGGTAGGGTAGTCAAAACAGGCCTTTCTGAGAGGGCAATATTTAAATTGAGACCTGAAAGTAAAAATTCAACCCTGTTAAAAATAGAAAGAAAGAAGCAGAGGGACTTATCTATTCAAAGGCCAAAATATTCAAAGAAGGCAAGGGAACTGGACAAGAGTGAGTAAAAGAGAAATGTTAGGAGGTGGGATTGGAAAAACATGAAGGAACCAAATCATGCAAGGCTTTGAAAGCCATGGTAAGAACTTTGATTTTATGTGAAATAGAATGGAGAGCCACAGTAGCAGATTAAAAAAGGCAGTAACTTGATTGGAAAGCTGCCTGGAGAATGGATTGAAGGTAGCCAAGAGAAGGAAGAGGGAAACAGGATTCTACTGCAGAAACACAGATAAAAGATGTGATGGTGACAAGGACAAAGGTGGTGACAGTGGAGGCAAAGTGAAATGGACACAACTGAGATGAAATTTTGGGGTTAGACTCAATAGAACTTGGTGGTAAGTCAGATGACTCTGGGTTTTGTCCTTCCTTCCCAGTACTTGCTGACATCATCCTGCCTCTAAAATGTTCATATACTTTTCCTTATTGGACTTAGATGTCCATATTATTTTCAAGTACAACTAAACTTTAAATTTAGTAAGTAAATTCATTTTTTAAAAAAATCTTAAAAGAATGACCAATATGCACATCAATAAAGACACACTTATTATCTGGCATCTCCTGCCAATGAGATAGTCTACAAAAGATAATTGTATAGATAACAGAAGTTTGTTCCTTAAGGCACCAAGGCTTTTATTAATTACTTTGAAGGATTAAATATTTGTTAATCAAAACATGTTTACAATAAGTTAAACTTTTTAAAAACTCAGGCTCACCACGATGGAAAGGAGTTGGTATACCATTGTAATACAGAAGTATTTCTAGAATGGTGAAATATAAAAGTGGTTTTCTCTACTCTGAAAAAAATCCCAAAACTACTCTGCTCTCAGCTGCTCCTAGCTCTCATTGTGCTTGCCTGCAGTCATCCAGGCCAGAACCATTCTAACCTCTTCTTTTACCTTCCTTTTTCCTGCTATTAGACTTCCATACAGGTTAATAGTAAGTAGACTCCAAGTAAAGGATATAAACTTTTGTATTCTGATTGCACAGGGGTCTTTTTTACATGCTCCTCAAGTATATTTTAGGAGGCTGAAGTTGTCTGATCAGCAACTTCCAAGTCAGGGCAATGTCTCTGTACTAGCATTTTATTTCCCTCGTTTTTGTGATACTCATTGAAAACAGAATTCACACTGCTATTTACATTATCATTTACATTTTCTAAGAAGGATTCTTTGCTATAATACAACTGCAATTACATCATTATAAATATTGGATTTGCTTTTGAAATCTAAAGTATCTCAAGTGTAACATAAAAGCATATAAAATTTGACCATAAAAGTGTACTAAAAAGAAATTTCTTTTTTTTTTTTTAATTTGGATTAAAATGTTATCTTTCTCCTTTTTTCCCATTTTTACATGGCATGAAAATGAAACAAATCAAATGTCTAGACAACCTCAATATGTAGCACCACTTTCAAAGTGCCTGTTGACAAGTGATATGTGCACATGACAAATTCAAAGGCAATGTTTGAAATGGCTCTTCAAAACAACTGTATGCCTCAAAACTATCTCTGAATCACCATTTTGTTTCTTAGAAGAAAATGTGTAAATGTGTAATGGAAATGTGTAATGATTAAAACATCTGTATAAACAAAGAACATTCTTAGCGTGCACAAGGGCTTATTGAAAAAGCAGATACCAGATGCTCATGGCTGATTGCTAAATCAGAATTCCTGAAAGAGAGGCCCAGAAATCAGCATTTGTATACCCCAGTAGAATGATACACGTAGTCCTTAGAGCAGTCTTTAGATAGCAATGCCATAGACCTCAGGAATTAACCCTAACAGTTATATCTTTTCCAACTCTGTGATAAACTGTATCTACCAAAGATAACTGCATCAGTATATACCATTCTATATGCTCTTCTTATAAGATGACATTGACATCCTTCAATTAAGAGATGGGGTTTGTGCTCCTTCTCCTTGAATCTGGGTGGACTTTTGGCTATAGGGGAAGTGATGCTATGTGACTTCTAAGACTAATTCATAAAATGCAATACAGCTTCCACCTGGTTCTCTGGGGATGCTTGCCTTGGAATCCAGCCTCTGTGCTGTAAGAAAGCCAAGCAACCACATGGAAAGACCACATGTAGGTCTTTCAGTCATAGCTCCAGCTGAAGCTTCCATGGCCATGACCCATCAAGCACCAGACACTCTAGTGAGTAAGTCTTTGGACAATTCTTCCCCACTCCCAGGCTTTGGACCATCTCAGTGAGGGAAAGATAAGTTCTCTCACCAAGCCTTTGTCAAATTTCACATTTGTGAATAAAATTAAGATTGTCACTTAGTTTTACAGTATTTGGTTATGAGCGATAGACAACCAGAATGAATTGCAAATACTTCCGTGGCTCTTCAGATGACATCCAAGTGCCCTGATAAACCTTCATGCATTCCAGTTTGAATTGAAAGAGTTCCAATTCTAATTAGTCAGATTCACCCCCAGCCTACTTATTGGGTCCTTCTTTAGTTAATTGTCTAGATTATGCAATTTCTGTCCCCCAGGGGATTCAGCAATGTCTGAAGATATCTAATGGAAGTCACAATTGGGAAGAGCATCTTGTGGGTAGAAGCCAGGGAGACTGCTAAACACCTTACAGTGCAGTACTGGCTAGCCCCCACAATGAAGAATTATTTAGTCTACATACTGCTAAGGTTGAGAAATAGACCTAGATCTGGGGTGCAGCAGTGAGGACTACATTCTCACCCATTATTTGAACCACTGACCTTTCGGTTAACCACTGTCCCACCAAGGCTTCTTAAATAGGACTTACCTTGCTCGAAAAATAGCAGTTAGGGAAATGCATTGCTGTTCACCTCAGATGCTGAGCAGATAAATATCTGTTGATTTAAAAAATAAAAATTACTTGGGTGGCAAAGGGAAGAATGTGAAATAGCCTATTATTATAATAATTATCTCAGCAAAAAAATGTGTTATTTCATTCCTCCTTAACAATGAGCTTTGCTGAAAGTGTTATTATAATATTACCATTTGCAATAAGGGGACAAAAAGCAAAACTGCATTTTTCTTTTCAAATTCTATTTGTTGAAGGAAAACATCAATTTAATAAAATAATTGCTTAATAATTATTTAGTTGGAAATTTTCTGTTTTTAATTCTTTTCACTGAAGCCAAAACCAGAAAAATTCTTCCCTGTCCTATTTAGGCTCACTATGGCATAGTGCTTAAGGCATTTGACTGCTAACCAGAAGGCTGGCGGTTCAAACCTAACAGCCACTCCTAGGAAGGAAGATTGGGCAATCTATTTCTGTAGAGATGTTGTTGTTGTTGTTATGTGCCATCGAGTTGGCCCTGACTCAGCGATTCCTCCTTGGGTTTCTGAGGTGGTATCACTAGGGAAGTAGATTGCCCAACCTTCTTTCTGAGGAGTGGCTGGTGGAATTGAACCACAAGACTACTGCTTAGCAGTCAAGTGCCTTAGGCACTATACTACCTGAGCTCCTTCTGTAGAGATACCGCCTCAGAAACTCAAGGAGGGATCACTATGAGTCGGATCTGACTCAACTTCAGTGAGTTTGGTTTTTGGTTTATCTATAGAAGGAAAGGGAGCTCTGGTGGCGTAGTACCTAAGGCATTTGATTGCTAGGCAAAAGGCTGGTGGTTCAAACCCACCAGCCACTCCTCAGAAAGAAGATTGGGCAATCTACTTTCATACTGATACCACCTCAGAAACCCAAGGAGGGGTCGATATGAGTAGGATCCGACATGATGGCAGTAGGTTAGTTTAGGTTATGGAAGGAAAACCTGAACGTCTAGCAGTTTCAAGTCCTAAGTATAAAGTGTTTGTACATTACCCATGTGCCACAGGATAGTCATGATTAAGAGCATAAGTTCTTGAAAAAAGTTTCCTAGGTTTAAATCCGTTTGAGGACTAAGGCGTATCTCATCCAAGCTATGGAATTTTCAAACACCCCATATGCATGTGAGAACTAGACAAGGAAGAAAAAAAGCCCAAAGAATTTAGACCTATGAGTTACGGTGTTGGCAATATACATACATACACACACAAACACATATAGTGCAGTTGAGTCAGTTTTGACTCATCATGACCCTATGTACAAGAGAATGAAACACTGCCCAGTCCTTTATTTTACCCAACATGATATCCTTCTCCCGGGACTGGTCCCTTCTGACAACATGACAGAAGTATGAGAGATGAAGTTGTCGTTCTCACTTCCAAGGAGCATTCTGGCTGTACTTCCTCAAAGACAGATTTGTTCGCTCTTCTAGCAGGCCATAGTACATTCAATATTCTTTGCATAAACCACAGTTCAAATACATCAATTGGTCTGCACTCTTCCTTAATCATTCTCTAGCTCTCCCAAGTATATGAGGCTATTGAAAATACCATGGTGACACCTTTGCTTTAAAGCACTTTAAAGAGGCCTTTTGCAACAGATTTGCTCAATGCAATACGTCATTTGACTTCTTGACTGCTGCTTCCACAGATGTTAGTGGAAAATATTGACTTTACCATGGGCTGCCAGAAAAATTAACAAATCTGCCTTGGAAAAATTGCTGCCAGAATGCACCTTAGAAGCAAGCATGGTGAGATTTCATCTCACATAGTTCAGACATGTTATCAGGAGGGACCAGTCCCCAGAGAAGGACATCCTACCTGATAAAGTAGAAAGTCAGTGAAATAGAGGAGGATCCTCAACAAGATGGATTGACTCAATGGCTGCAGCAATGGGCTTGAGCATGGCAACAACTGTGACAATGGCACAGGACCACGCAACACTTCACCACTAGGACATAGGGTCATGATGAATCAAAACTGACTAGACAGCACCTAACAACAACAAATGGTAGAGTTATATTGTGACTCCAACATTTAGAATGCCATCTTCAGAATGTTATTTTATTTCTGTGACTCAATTTTCTCTTTTGCAAAATGATAGTAGTATCAATGATGTCAGAGATGTCTTTGAAGATTAAAAGGAAAAATGAATGCAATGTCTTTACCATAGTCCTTCGCACATAAGCTATACTTAACAAATGAGAATCAAATATAATTACAATGCTGATTTTGTCACTAATTAATGACAAATGACTTATGTCTAATATTCTTTTTTTTTTTTTTTCATTTGTATTAGAAGGGCCTTAATACCTAAAATTCAATTTACAATTATCCACTGTTCCAAGTTCATTTACACTCTGAATTCCCAGGATTCTGGCCTCTGAGGCAGGTCTGGATTTATTTTCCCATATCACAGTGTTCAATTTATACGAATAAAACATATCCTTTACTTTCTTTGTTAATTTAATATAATAAAAAGTTATTTTCTATAACTTTCATGTCTTTACTAAATACCTGAAGGCTTGATTTCACATCAAATCAGTATGGTTTGAAATGCTGGAATAATTAAATTTCCATATTGAGTTTTATAGATGTTATCTATTTTCTCCTAGATTGAAATCTAAAATGCCAATACCTACATCCAGTCAAACTGTTATTGGTAGGTGCCATGGAGTCAGTTCTGATTCATAGTGACTCTGTGTAAACAGAGCAAAACATTACCTGGTACTGCCACATCTTCACAGTCATTGCTGTTTTAGCCCACTGTTGCAGTCACTGTGTCAATTCATCTCACTGGTCTTCCTGATTTTCACTGACATACTTTAGCAAGCATGTTGTCCTTCTCCAGGGATTGATCTCTCCTGATAACATGTCCAAAGTACATGAGATGAACTCTTGCTGTCCTTGCATCTAAGGAGCCTTCTGGCTATATGTCTTCTAAGACAGATTTGTTTGTTGGCAGTCCTTAGTGCATTCAATATTCCTTGCCAATACCATGATTCAAAGGCAAGACTCTTCTTCAGTCTTCCTTATTAATTTTTCAGCTTTCTCATGCATATGAAGAGATTGAAAATACCATGGCTTGGGTCAGGCACACCTTAGTCCACAAAGTGACATCTTTGCTTTTTAACACTTTAAAGAGGTCTTTTGAAACAGATTTGCCTAATGAAATACGTCATTTGATTTTTTAACTGCTGCTTCTATGGAGCTCCTATTAATTATGGAGCCAAGTAAAGTGAAAACCTTCCCAACTTCAATTTTTTTCTCTGTTTATCATGATGTTGCTTATTGGTCCAAGTTGTAAGATTTTGCTTTCTTTATGTTGAGGAATAATCCACAATGAAAGCTGTAGTCTTTGATCTTTATCAGGTTCTCTTCATATTCAGCCTCCAATCCTAATGCTATGGTCTTCTTCATATAGTTTAGCTTCTCAGATTATCTGTGCTCAGCATACTGATTGAATAAGTATGGCGATAGGATACAGCCCTGACTCACACTTTTCCTGACTTTAACCAATGCAGTATCCCCCGGCTCTGTTCAAATAATCGCCCCTTGGTCTGTGTACAGGTTCTGCATGATCACAATTAAGGGTTTTGAAATTCCCATTCTTCACCATGCTATCCATAATTTGTTATGTTCCACACAATCAAATGTCTTTGTATAGTCAATAAAGCACATCTTTCTGGTATTCTCTGCTTTCAGCCAAGATCCATCCAACATCAGTAATGATATTCCTTATTCCACATCCTCTTCTGAATCCAGTTTGAATTTCTGGCAATTCCCTGTTAATGTACTGCTGAAACCATTTTTCAATGATTTGCAGCAAATTTTACTTGTGTGTGATATTAATGATTTCGTTCTATAATTTCTGCATTATATTCTATTACATTTTCTTGGAAGGGGCACAAATATGGATCTCTTCCAGTTGGTTGGCCAGGTACCTTTCTTCCAAATTTTTTGGCATAGATGAGTGAGCACTTCAAGTGTTGTGTACATTTGTTGAAACGTTTGGTATTCCAAAACTTCCTGGAACTTTTTTTCACCAACGCTTTCAGTGAAGCTTAGAATTCTTCCTCAGTACCATTGGTTCTTGATCATATGTTACATCCTGAAAGGGTTAAATGTCAACCAATTCTTTTTGGTAATGTGACTCATTGTATTCCTTCCAACTAATTTAATGCTTCCTGCATCTTTCAATATTTCAACTCAAGGCTTGCATTTTTTCTTCAATTCTTTCATCTTAAGAAATGCCAAGTGTATTCTTCACTTTTAATTTTCTAACTTCAGGTCTTTGCACATTTCATTAAAATAGTTTACTTTATCTTCTCAAGTTGAAACCTTCTGTTCAGCTCTTTTACTTCATCATTTCTCTATTTGCTTTAGCTGCTCTATGTTCAAGAGCAAGTTTCAGAGTCTCTTCTAACATCCATTTTTATCTTTTCTGTCTTTCTCATCTTTGTAAAGACTTTGCTTTCTGCCTATATGATATTCTTGATGTCATCAAACAATCTATCTGGTCTTCAAGCATTAGTGTTTGATGCATCAAATCTATTCTTGAGAAGGTCTGTAAATTCAGGTGGGATATATTAAAAATCATGCTTTGGCTCTCATGGACTTGTTTTAATTTTCTTCAGCTTTAACTGAACTTGCATATGAGCAACTAATGATCTCCCTAATGGCAACATTGCCTCATGGTTTAAATCCAGTGTAGAATATAAAGTCCTGTGATAATTAACTTTTCTGTAGCATTTGACCTTCCAGTGAGTCCCTTCTTTTAGTAGCATTTCAGCTTTTTTTACTTCTATTACAGAGGCCATGCTCTCCTTGTTTTCATGTCTCTCTGAACATCCTGTCTCAATTTTCAGTTGTAGTCTTTCCCGGACCTCTTTACTTGGCCTTCTTCTGTAGTCATTCTACATGTTCTCCCATGGAGTGGCCATTTCTTTATATATTATCTAGCATGTTCTTACTCTAAAATCTATGACATTACATATTTCTCCTTTAAATATTTCCACAGCTTTCTTGACACCTTCATCTGATATTCCCGCAGGTCATGTCTAACTTTTATTCTCCATTAAAGTTATTTTTTCCTCCTATATTCTTTAATCACTAAAATCTTTTTTACCTCCTAAGTAGTTCTTGAATCTGTGACTTGCTTTCCATTACAAAGTGCTGTTGCTATGTGCCATCGAGTCAGACCTGACTCATGGCGACCCCTCCTTGGGTTTCCGAGGCAGTATCACTACAGAAGTAGATTGCTCAACCTTCCTTCCAAGGACTGGCTAGTGGGGTTGAACTTCCAGCCTTCTGGTTAGCAGTCAAGTGCCTTAGACACTACACTACCAGAGTATCATTCTCTTATTCCAGGTTATTACCACCTCTCACTTACCCCTGCTCCAATCTCATCCTCTCAATTCATTTGTCCCACTAATGCCAGTACAAAGCATCCAAAATGTCAATATGGCCAAACCATCTGCCTGCTCAAAACTTTTCAGTGACTTCTCATCATATCCAGGAAAAGTCTAAGCTGCTTGATCAATAGACAGGGTCCCCTGTGGTTTACCTATGCACACCTCTCTAGCTGTATCATTGGCTGCTTCCTCCCAGAGTCAAACTACAACCCACTACCATACCTTATACCTCTGGCTGTTATACATTGTCCTCCTTTCCCTTAATGATCTGAATATCTATTCCTTTAGGAGTCCCTGGGTGGTGCAAATAGTTAAGTAAACAAGTACTAACCAAAAAGTTGGCAATTTGAACCAACCCACATGTGCCTTTGAAGACAAACCTGGTATTCTGCTTCTGAAAGGTCACAGCCTTGAAAACCCTATGAATCAGTTCTGCTCTACACACATGGAGTCTTCACGACTTGGCATCAGTGATGCAGAAATTAACAATAACTATCCTTTCCTTATTCATTCTTCAAAACTCTGTCCAGGCTCTCTCATGTAAAGTCTTTCCTAATTTCCAAATGGAGTAAATTTCTCCCTTCTCTTTACTAGACTGTTTGTTCTAAACAAATTGCTATTTTTGTTGGCATAATCCTATGTTATAGTTATTTTTAATATGACTATCTATCTCAGTATAAAATGGAGTTCTATAACATAGAGACTGTGTCTTATTCAGTTATTGCGTATTAGCACCTAGGAGAAGAATGGGAACACACCAGGGCTCCAAATATGTTTGTTGAATTATTAATACAATAAGAATATAAATTAGTTTAGTAAGGGTTCAATTTGGTATAAAATGTCCAAGGATAAAGGCTTAAGTTAATATTGTATGTAGTTACGACTCTTACTTTTAATTTTAGTACTTTAACTTTTCACTTACACCTGGCTTTCACCATGGACACACCACAACTGCATGCTCATTTTTGTGCTACTCATAATCTTCCTTACACAGCTCACTCAGCTACTCCAGCTAGTTTGAGACCTTAAGATGACTAAGTTTTCTTTTCATTTTAAATGTACAATTCAGTGATAATAAATAAACTCACAATTTTATGCAACCTTCACCCAAACAGATACTCTATGTTCATTAAGCAGTAACTCCTTATTCCTCTTCCCTCCAGATCCTGATAATGTCTAATCTACTTTTTGTCTCTATGAATTTCTCTGTTTAAAATATTTCATATAAGTAAAATTGTATAATATTTGCCCTTTCATGTCTGGCTTATTTCACTTACCATGACATTTCAAGCATCATCTACAGTATAGTATGACATTTTTATGGTTGAACAATATTTTCGTTGTGTGTATATATCACATTTTATTTAGCCATTCATCTATTGATGTGCACTTGGGTTGTTTCTATCTTTTAGCTATTGTGAATAATGCTGCAATGAACATTAGTGTACAAATACCTGTTTAAGATTCTGCTTTCAAGTCTTTGGAGTATATACATAGAATTGTTGGATCATATGTTTAAGTTTTTGAGGAATTGCCAAATTACTTTCCACAACAGCTGTATCATTTTATATTCCTACCGGCAATACACAAGGGTTCCAGTTTCTCCATATCCTTGCCAACACTTGTTATTTTCCAAGTGTGTTTATTTTTTAATAATGGCCAGGATGACTAAGTTTTGAGAGAAATCCCTGTGTTATCCTTTAAAGGTTTTGAATCACTGAACTCTGCTTAGTCTTAAGAATGTAACTCCTGGTTAGCCAAAATCATTTCTTAAATGTCTATACACGTAGATGTGTATGTATTGTAATGTTTCTTCTACCTATCTTAGGGTCCAAACTAAAAAACAGAAAACTAACATAGAGTAAGGTTTTGGAATGATTTTTCAAGTACTGGCTTCCAGCCAAAGGAAGTTTCTAGGCCAATTAAGCTTCTAATTACTGTTTCTGCCTTGCCATCTGAGTGAAATATTTATGATGACTAAGTTCTTCAAAATCTTGTTATCTTGTAACCTTTCTAATATTCTAAAGATTATTTTTTGATAATCTAATAAAAATTCTGGACTTAATGTCGTACTGAAAACACTTTACATAAATCACAAAACCTGATGTTGCCCAAGTTGTATGGTACATGTTCTCTTGAGCTTCTCTCCAATACTGTCTGCAGGATCCTTGACAGAAAGCCATATTATTATTTAATTCCAAGACCTGAAATCAACTAAGCAAGATCTAGGACTGCAGGCTTTTAAAAAAAAAAAAAAATAGAAATTGTGGTAGGTAACGAGTGTCAGGAAGCTGTGAATAGGCAAGGCCCAGGATTTTAAGAATTCAGTGAAATTTATTCACTAGCACAAATGCCAGTTGTTGTCTAAAAAGGATCAGTAACTCAATAAATCACACCTTCTGAAAACTACTTTTTATTTTTTGGAAAATCACTTATCAGAGCACATTAGTCTTATAAAGCTACAATAGGGATAATATATTTTGGAAGACTCAAAATCAATTGAACGTCAAGAGAAAGATAGCTCTCAAAAGATAGGAAACATTCCATTTCATAAAAGTAAACCTGATTTAATGCCAGAGAAGCTGATATTACTCTAAACCACTTCCTGTTGCCTGAATAAAATATAGAAGGAGGGATAATGGAAGAGTGGCAAGAAAATGTAACAGGTTGTCATTATTTGGTAAAAGGACTTGTGAATAAATTGGCAGTAGTTTTACTCATTCCACATTCCCATTTTGCATAATGTGCTTCCTGTTGCACTGATGTTCAGTTGATCCTAAGAAAATAAAACATCAGAAGTTGGGCATTTCTACCACTCTGTCTGTGAGCCACCAATGCAGGGCCCACAAACTTAAATGCCTAGAGAATCTGAGCATGTAACAAATACAAGTGAAGCAGACCTGGGTGTAAGAAAAGCCGTGACACAACTATAATGAAAAATGGTAACTGACTATCAGGAAGACAATAGCAGTGGTGAGAAGTATGGTGAACTGAAAAGCCTGAGCCCTTGCAAGTGGGTAGCAGGTATGCAGCTCCAACTTCTCGCCTTGCAGAAATGCAGGCCTAGTTTCACCAAACATTCAGATTATTCAAGAGAGGCTGAAAATCAAGATTTTCACAAATCCTCTGATTTTAACATTTTGGCAAAATATGCAATTAAAAAAAAAAAAAATTACCATGTGGGCTGCTACTGTGCAGGCCAAACAAAACAGGTCTGCTGGCCATATTTGGTCCATGGGTTGCTGATTTGCTACTATTCTGCACAAGGGGCTATTATAGCTATGCAATGATCTTTCTGTCCCTCTCTATTCCTTCTTTTTTTTTTTTTTTGCTTTGCATTTGATTGAGACTTGTATCTCTCAGTCAATCAGAAAGATTCAGAAAGTCAAAGCAAATAATTAGGGTTATATTTAAGTGCAAATGGACCTTAGCGAACAGTTATACAAATAGAATAATTACGCAAATATGTGAAATTTAGACTAAGGAACAACTGCTATGGTTTCTTTTACCAGTCTTGCCCCCCCCAAAAAAAATTGTGAGGCACCATTTTCTAGATAAATTATGTCTATCTCACTAAAACCAATTTCCTTTCCCTTGGCCATGTGATCTCCTTTAAAGCTAAATGGGATATTTGCCCTTTGTCCCTCTAGATCCTCTTACTACCCTCTCTGTGTCTATGGAGCTGGCCAGTGTAGACATTTTTAATGGGCTATTTTGTCCTCCGGCTTATATTGGGTTTGGCCCATGTGGGGCACTAGCAGGAGTTTGGAGGGTGAGATGAAATTTTAAAAATTGAAATTAAGGCACTTATTTGCCCTGTTGTTTCCCTGCTGATTCGCTGATTTGTACCCTTCTTCCTATCTAGAGACCCTCTCTCTAGAGTTCACGCTCCCTCTCTCTCTCTGTCTCTTTCTCCCTTTCCTGGTTCTTAGAAATACTGCCTCTTCCTGCTCCTTCAGAAGATCTTAATCTTTCAAGGTTAAATCCTCCTTCAAGTTCAGATCTTAATCAACTTAATTTGTACTTCTCAGATTCTTTTGACTTACTCCAATCTTCTTCTGTCTTTGACTAGCAACTTTTCTCCCTGTCAAACCCTCCACACCTATCCTTTCCTTCTTACAGGCTGTCAGAAAGCATTTTCTGATTTTTATATTCCCAAGACATTAGTATATAAAGAAACAGGTATTTTCATATCTTTCTGGTCGGAGGGTTCATGTGTAAAAACCTTTAGAAAAGCGGAAGATACTGGGAGACATAAATGTATCTAGGAGTCTCTAAACCTGATGCCTCAGAAGACAGGCCTAGTAATCTCATTGTGAAATGTCAGAGCTTTGGAAGCCCTACGGATCTGTTCTATCTGCACACATTGGGTCACCATGAGTCGGAACTGACCCCATGGCAGCTAACAACAACAAATGTATCTATACCTTTGGAAATCTGTCCTAAAGAAAGAAATTTAGATAGAGATTTATGCAAATATGTTTATTATTAAAACAATCAAACTCCATGCACAATCACTTCCCACCAGTGGGGTATTGGGGTATTGGATATCTTTTGTTTGCCCCACCAGCATCCCTCTTTACTTTCCAACCTGAGAAAACCAACCTAGATTCCACCTATGGCTCCACTGCCACTTGGCTTTGGAATAACTTTTCCAGTGCTGTTTCCTGACACAGAATTAGAGAAAGGACAAAGAATTAAGAAGGGGTATTTATTCTTCCTTTTCCCTCCCTGCAAGGAAGCTCCAGTGGTGCAGTGGTTTAAAGCTCTCAGCTGCTAGCCAAAAAGTCAATGGTTTAAACCCACCAACTGCTCTATGGCAGAAAGATGTGGCAGTCTGCTTCCCTAAAGATTTACAGACTTGGACACCCTATGGAGCAGTGCTACCCTGTCCTACAGGGTCAGTATGAGTAGGAATTGACTCAATGGCAGTGGGTTTGGTTGTTTTTGATTCCCTCTCTGCTGATAACTTCAGGATGGCTTGACTCTTGAAAAAAGGAGATAGAACTTGTTCAGTTACCCTCTCCATACAGCTCACTCTAGAGTAACTACATTCCCTTTTCCTTATGAAGCTTAAGGGTAGTGATGAATCTATTCCACACCCATGCTGTGCTTTTAACTCATGAATACTTCACTATCCTTGACATACTATCCTCATAGTTCTAAATTGCCTCTTTACTAACAAATTTTCCTCAAATTACCCAATTTGAGTATGGCATCTGTTTCACTGCCAAGAATCTGGTGGAATCAAGGATAAAGTCTGGCTAAGCATAAAGCCCATGAAAAGACAAGTCAAAGTGCTTGGGAAAAAAAACAGCATTTTGTTCTATGGATCACAGGGTATAGACAGAGTCGGGAAAAGGGAAAGGGGTTGTTGTAGAAAATGGAACTGGGAATGTGATTTGAAGCCAGAATGTTCAAGATTTCATATCTAATGCCAAAGGTCTCATTCATGGCCTGGAGACAGTCAGGGGAATGGCATAAGGTAAACTATAGAAAGGGTTGAGAAGAGGAACAAGAAGTTTCAATTTGTGTTTCAGAAGGAAAACTCTCACAGTACTGTAGGGAAGGGATGACTGGGAGTTCAAGAGAAAGATGAGAAAACCTGAGCTAAGACAACATTAAAGGCATTAAAGAGAAAGGAAATTATTGTAGACACTTTTCTAAAGTGGAATTCCTATAATTTATAAACTCATGAAAGGCAGGGTACATCTTTTCCAGACAGCGCACATCTACAATAATATCTAGGGATCACTTAAAATTTAATAATTTTTGGCTTGAAAGGGGATCTGATGACCTAAATATTGTTTCCCTTTTTTTTTTTTTGCTGTGTAGTGATTATACACCATGCTGAAATGCACATCTTTATACAAAATTTCTTATATTTTTGAACCTTCAAATGATTTAATTTCCTAGCAATAGGGTGAATGTTTCAAATATTTCTAAAGATTTTATTATATGATTGCCAACTGATTCCAAAAAAGTTTGAGCCAATTTACCATTCTACCAAAAATGAATTGCTATTTTGGTGGCATAATGGTTAAGTGCTTGGCTGCTAATCTGAAGGTTGGTTGTTTGAATCCACCCAGCGACTTACAGGGGAATAGAACTGGTGATCTGCTCCTATAAAGATTACAACCAAGCAAACTATGGAGTAGTTCTATTTTGCCACATAGGGTTGCTATGAGTTGAAATCAATTCAACAGTACTTAACAACAGCATCACTAGCACTGACTACTGTCACTTTGAAAAGCCTGAGTTTTGATAGATAAAAATGGTCTCTGATTTTTTTAATTAGCATTTTTAATTTATATATATTTATATATATTAATATATGTGTGTGT
>NW_006921595.1:16898392-16917199 GCF_000298275.1 Orycteropus afer afer | reverse complement strand
GTTCTATTTTGCCACATAGGGTTGCTATGAGTTGAAATCAATTCAACAGTACTTAACAACAGCATCACTAGCACTGACTACTGTCACTTTGAAAAACCTGAGTTTTGATAGATAAAAATGGTCTCTGATTTTTTTAATTAGCATTTTTAATTTATATATATTTATATATATTAATTATAATATATAATTAAGGAGACTGAACTTAACCTACATTTTTAGGCATTTGTGTTTCCTATCTTTGAGTCATAAGGAACTCTGGTGGTGCAGTGCCTAAGACATTTTACTGCTAATCAGAAGGTTGGTGGTTGAAACCCACCAGCAGCTTTGCAGAAGATGGGGCAATCTACTTCCATAAAGATTTACTGCCTTGGGAATCAAATGGGGGTCTCTATGAGTTGGAATAGACTCAATGGCAGTAAATTTTTTTTTTTGTCTTTAAGTCACATATTAATGTACTTTGCACATTTATCTATTACAGACTTAATGTTTTCATATCCATTTGATGAGCCATTATATGGTAAGAATTTCTACCATTTCCCATAATACTTATAACTCTGGTAGCATAGTGCCTAAAGCACTTGACTGCTAACCAGAAGGCTAGCGGTTCAAACCCACCAGCCACTCCTTGGAAGGAAGGTTGGGCAATCTACTTCCGTAGTGATACCACCTCGGAAACCCAAGGAGGGGTCGCTATGAGTTGGGTCTGACTCAAAGGCACATAGCAACAACAACAACAACAATGTTTAAAAAATAATAATTATCAAATTTACTGACTTGTTCTTTTGAAATTTATGCAGTTAGTTTCATGTTTAGAAAAATATTTTATTACCAACACCTGAAAAATATTAATATATATGATTTTGTAACTTTATACTAAGCCCTTTAATCCATCATGAATATATTTGGTATAAAATAAGTTTCTAAATTAATGTTATTTATTTATTCCAAATAGTTTACAATTGTTCCAGCACCATTTATTGGATTATTTATGCCTTCTCTGTTAATCTGTGAAGCAGAGTTTATATTATATTAAATTTTTACAGATACTAGGGTTAATTTCTGAACTATCTTATTTACCAACTCAGCCATCTCTTTTGTATTATTATATGTTATTTTCAAAGCAAATTATAATATCTTTGAAAAAGAGGGATTGGGTCTTATTCATGCTAGTAGTTTCTATAGGGTCTATCATTTTACATTTAGTGAATGTTCAATAAATATTTACATGTTTAGTAAATGAATGTTTAAATTAAATATCCTGAGACTAACTTACAAAGAATTTCCTTACTATGTCAAAAGGTCACATTCTTCAAGGTGAAACATGAAGTAATTTTGAAATTGGAGAAGGGGGCTGAGAATGGCAGTATTCCAAGTGCAAAAATTCCATGTGAATTTGATTAGAATAATTTAAATTTTATAGTGACTTCACTCTCCAGAGGCTATGTGATCATGAGAAAATGCTGAGTGGGAGAATTTTAGTTGTGGGCTCACTCTGAATTAAAGTTCAGAAGGGCCTTCAGCTGTGTAATGATGTGCAACTTGGTCTACATACCACGGTGGCTCAACAGATGAACTATGTCAATGTGAAATGTTGTCTTTATAATCTCTGCTGATACCTCTATTTGACAGAACCAGCTGTGGGCTTCTAACACTCTGTACATTTAAACTCTTGAACACTAAAGCAATAACATTTAAAACTTGTTACATCTCCATTTACTCTCCTGAATACTTATAACTTTAAACAGAATAAATATTAAATACAAGGCAGAATTAAGTATGTTGGCTCTGTCATGTACAATTAAGTGCAACTTTCATGTAGTTGTAGATCAAACTGCACATGGATGACTTCAGGCTGAAAAGATTACAGAACAATTTGCTTTGATTAAGGAGACATAAAACTAGAATGTCATAAAGAATGCTAGGATTACAGTCTTCTATATAAAGACATGCTCATTACATCTATTAAAGTAGATAAAGAATTTTATAGTTACCAGAAAAGGAAAGTTATGTACTCAACAAAACTAATGATATCTGATGTTCTTTTTATACTAATAGGCAAGTCTTGAAATAAATGTTCATGTATTTTCTAAGTTGTTTATATTGTGATATTAAAATAATCCAAATGACCATTTCCAAAGCCCTTGGGATAATATATGGTGGATTCTAACATGTCTTATTGGTGATCTCCTCCTTGAGTTTCATGATAATCTTATTTGGGACTTATTTTAATATTTTCATAGCATAGATGAGTAAACTGAGCCTCAAGGATGTTAAATACCTTGCCTGTAACTCTATAGTTACCAAGTAAAATTTAGTTACTACCAAGTTCAGTGTTTTTAGATTCCAGAGACCTTGTGCTTTTTGTTGCCTTAAAATTAGACAAGAACAGAATTCAAATCCACAAAGATTGGTTTACAGTCACATTTATTATTTGTCTTAGTTCAAGATCCTCCAGAAGATGGCCCTGAGACAATGGAAACACCAGGGACTCTCGGGTAATGGGCAAAAAAAGGTGGTCAATGGAGAACATGTTTGAATCCAATTATCACTGCCGGCAACTACAGCTTACTCCACATAAGACTTTGGGGAAAAGGTATGCAATGTTACTCAAAATGTGGTATGTGACACTATCAATCATTGAACTCTTTGAGACTGGTCCAGAATGAAGCATGCACAAAATTAAAAGTATTGAGAAACTTTTAGAGCAATTTGATATGTTTTTGGCCCAAAGATACTTTGAGAAGCACAAGTATAGAATACAAGTTCCAAAGTAATTCCACACAAGGAACAAGAGTTTCCCATCAGATAATGCTCCCTGGGTGGTGCAAAAGTTTAACATGCTCATCTGCTAACTGAAAAGTTGATGGTTCAAGTCCATCCAAAGGTGCCTTAGAAGAAAGACCTGGTGATCTAAAAAAAATCAGCCACTGAAAACCTATGGGACACAATTCTACTCTGACATACATGAGGTCACCAAAGCTTGGAATCCACTCAACAGCATTGGTTTCCCATCAGATTAGGTCAGTCCTTGACTGAGACAGCTTCCAAGAATATTCATTCCCTAGCATTTCTAGCTGTGTGCTGTGAAGTGCCATGCCTAAAAGCATGGGAAGGTCACTAACAGAGTGCTAGAAATCTGCTAAAGAATTTCAAAAGCTAAGAAACTAATACAAACACAATCTCATCTTTATAATCATTCTGATAATGAGTTACAAGCTAAATATGCATTAGTTTGCTGCATGCTATAAAAGGATAATAGAAAGCTAGGATTAGACTGTCTACACATAAAATGTTTCATTCAGTACTACCCTGAAGATAAGGAATACTGCCAAACAAACATCTGCTAATGGTCAGAGTAGCCAAATTAAAGTAGTATCATTACCCCAAATCCAATTGTAATGCAACGCAGGTAATCTCAGGTAGCCAGGATGAGGAGTTATATACATTTGTCAGTTTATGGGCCTCCTTATTCAAACTATGACAATTACTGCTTATCCTAGGGAAATAGTCTTATTCTGTGCACTGAGTGAACAAAAGCAAAATCTCCTCTTTTATACTCTCCACCCCCAGAAAGCCAGAGTACTGGCATGCGATTTAGGCTCAGGAAATTAAGACATTCCCAGGCAGGATTCTGCATCTTGAACAAATGGCCCAAAGAGGAAGGGATGGTTAGAACACATTCTTGTCTGCTGGCCGTTTAGACATACTGCTTTACCTCCCTAGGTTTCCGGACAGATTCAATCCTGGTCTCTCAGCCTCCTGCTGATTCCGAGCTCTCAGTTTCCTTCAGATAAATAGCTTTTTTTTATTATTATTATTTAACTTATGGCAGCTACAGTCTGACTCCATTGCTTGAAAGCATGCTGTAGATATGAGGTAGATGAGAACAATCAGAGTTCTGATTCAATCCTGCTCAATAACTCCCTTAAAGAAGTCAAGTTAGTCTGCTCACCTATTTGGGACTCAGTTACCACATTTATAAAATGGGACTAGAAGAGTGTGCTTCATGGAAAATGAGTCTGTGAGATAGTCCCTAAATAAAGGGTTCTTCTTTTACACAATCCAATTGCACATTGACCTAATTAATTTCTGAAAATTCCTCCAGTAAAGGATTTAGTTTAATTTTTACCCAGCATGTTGTGAACTTAATCATCAAGTCTTGTTTCAGAAAACATTAACAGCTCATGAAATTAGTCATCCACAGAATATCTTGGGAAGACATATGTGCCCCAGTTGATCTGATTTTTCTTGGAAATGTACCTAACACTAGAAGTCCCTCTCTCATCAAGCACTTTTTTAGGCCTTTGGAGAGTCTTGGTATCAGTCCAGGAGAGCAGAAGTTCTTCAACTTCAGCGTGTAAGACTCTTTTGAGGGCCTTCTTATAATTCAGGCTGCAAGGAACCGTAACATATCTACTAATCAGAGCATGTACCTTTAGTGGCTTATGTTCTTTTTCATATGAAACAACTATAAGCTATAGTCATAACACATCCCTCTGACTTGATCATTCATTATCTCCTAAGAACTGTAGATAAACGGAGCTCATAGACAACTTGAAAACATTCACTGAAAGTCTACTGAATCTCTGACTCAACTTCAAAAAAAGATGATAATAAAAGTTGAATGTGCTTTAACCACAATATGAAGTCAGTAAGGAGCTTGGTGGCACAATAGTTAAGTGTTCTTAGCTAACCTAAAGGCCAGTGGCTTGAATCCATTAATGGCTCCATGGGAGAAAAGATGGGGAAATCTTCTCCTATAAAGATCGCAGCCTACAATGAGATATTATCTTTCTCCAGCCCTAAAAGCAAAGTTGAAAAAACACAGAAAACAACAAATGCTGGCATGTGGAGAGACTGGAACCCTCATACACCACTGGTGGGACTGAAAAATGGTATAACCACTGTGGAAAATGGTATGGCACTTCCTTAAAAAGCTGTAAATAGAAATACCATAAGACCCATTAATCCCACTACTCAGTATATATGTTGTTGTTGTTGTTGTTGTTATGTGCCATCGAGTCGGCCCCGACTCATAGCCACCCCTCCCTGGGTTTCCGAGGCAGTATCACTATGGAAGTATGATTGCTCAACCTTCCTTCTGAGGAGTGGCTGGTAGGTTTGAATCGCCAGCCATCTGGTTAGCAGGCAAGTGTCTTAGCCACTATGCTACCAGAGCTCCCACTCAGTATATATAGGAACAGATAATGCACATGCATGTTCATTGTGGCGCTATTCAAAATAGCAAACAGATGGAAACAACCTAAATGTCTGTCAGTGGAGAAATGGATCAATAAACTATGGCACAGACACAATGGAATACTATGCAAAGATAAAGAACAATGATGAATCATCTCAATAGCATCGATGACCTTAGAGGACATTATGCTGAATGAAATTAATTAATCACATAAGGACAAATATTACATGAGGTCACTATTGTAAAAGTCAAGAACAAGTTTCACAAAAAAAAGAAAAGAAGTATTATTTGATGGTTACCAGGGATGGGTAGGGAAGAGAGGGTAAACAAACTAACAAAAATTGCAGCCTAGGAAAACCTATAGGACAGTTCTACTCTTATCGCTGTGATTCAGACTCATGATATTGACTTTATAGCAAATAACACAACAGTATGAAGTCAGCAGGTCCCTGGGTGGCACAAATGGCTTGTGCTTGACTACTGGTCGAAAAGATAGTAGATCAAATCCAGTGGGCCACAGATGAAAGACCTGGCTATCTGCTTCTGTAAAGATTACAACCTCAAAAACTCTATAGAACAGTTCTACTCTAGAAAAAACAGAGTTGCCATGAGTCAGAATCCACTTTACAACAAAAGCAGAAAAACTCATCACCATCAAGTCAATTCCAACTCATAGCGACCCCTTTTGGGTTCCCAAAGTGATAAATCTTTACAGAAGTAGATTGCCCCATCTTCCTTCCTCGGAGTGGCTGGTGGGTTTGAACACCAACCTTCTGGTTAGCAGTCAAATGCCTTAGGCTCTATGCCACCAGAGCTTCTTTTACAGCAATAGTGATTTTTTTTTTTTTTTTCAGTTTATGAGGTCAGTAATTTGGACAAAATCTATTTAAAAAGTCTGAATACTCAGTTGAAGGAGCAATCTCTCTGATGTCTGTCTTGTTCCCACTACCTGCCTGCAGCTTATTCATTTCTCACTATAAACTGAATTAGCAAGAAATCAAGGTGTAAGAAGTATGGAAGAAACTTATGTCATCTACTTTTATGGCTTATTATCAATGCAAAGAATTTGAGAATAAGAAAGCTGGACTGAATAACTAAAATGATATCTTTAGGCTATGAATTTCATTTGCTCTATTACCATAAATCATGAAAAATTAGCTGTCAGAATTTCAAAACAAAACAGAACACACTAGAAAAACAGGTATTAATCAAGTCACCATCTTTTGAAACATTTTTTTCCTCTGTTAGAATTCTTCAGGTAAGAAGATGAAGGAAAAAAAACAATGCATTACCTTACAATATCCTATACATTTTCTTAGAGGAAAAATGATAAGTAAGGTGACTAGTGACACTTATTGGAAAAAGCAAAGTTTCTGTTCCCCAGTTACTAGTTACATTTATAGTAAGAAGGCCCTGTAGATGGTTTCCAGGGTATGGGGAGAATTCACCTTTTCTCTTTACAGCCCAAAATGTACAGATATCTTGTTTATAAATAACTTGCAGATATCACAGTCTCATAGTGAGAATAGTCTGTCATATGTTATATCTATAACTGAGAAGTAACGATAAATGGCATCATGCTTATTCTTCTATTCTAGTCCCCACAAAACTGGTCTCCTGACATGTATCTGCATGGCCTCGTGTAACAAAAGCTAACGTCTTTCTATTTGAAAGGCTTCAGAATGTCCTGAAACAGACTTAAGAGCATCTTTGTATTCTTCTTGCTATTTGATTGTTTTAGCTCAGTATACAGAATATATCAGCACCTAACAAAATAAAACAAAACAACAACAACAAAGTCACTGTCAAGTTGATTCCAACTCCTGGTAATCCCACGTGTGTCAGAGTAGAAATGTTCTCCGTAGGGTTTTCAATGGCTGATTTTTTGGAGCAGATCACCAGACCTTTCTCCAAGGCACTAGTTGGACTCGCACCTCCACCCTTTCGGTTTGGAGGCAAGTGCATCAACCGTTTGCACCACCCAAGGATTCCATCTTAACCATACAAAATTATAAAAATCAATGCATACATCTTCAATTTCACAAAACCACATCAATTATTGTTTTAAAAAGATTGTATTTTCTTTGATATTATCAGTGTTATTTGCCATCCAGCATCAAGAGTTAGATTTACAACTATGTCATGAAACTCTGAGTTGACAATCACCCAACAGTACAGAGTTGGCTTCCACACACATCATAATAACCTTTTTTCTCTATTGCTGGGCTACACTGCTTCCACATATCTGAGGTCTGTGACATAACCTCTGGAAAATATAGCACATGCTGCCCCATTAAAGAATCACTAATCAGAGTTTGTATGTGTTCATTTTGTGCTCAAATTTTTAAGTCCAATGAGTCAGAACTAACTGGATAGCAAGTGATTTTTAACAGCTAGATACTGGTAGGGAGCTCTGGTAGCATAGTGGCTAAGGCACTTGACTGCTAACCAGAAGGCTGGCAGTTCAAACCCACCAGCCACTCCTGGGAATGAAGATGGGGCAAGCTACTTCCGTAGTGATAACTGCCTCGGAAACCCAAGGAGGGGTCACTATGAGTCAGGTCCGACTTGACTGGGTCCGACTTGACGGGGTCCGACTTGAGGGCACATAACAACAACAACAACAGGTACTGGTATGTAGATTTCCCTTGTTACCCAAAAGTAGACAGTTCCTATGAAACCTTTCTTAAATTGAAATGGCCTAAAGTGAAGAAGCAATTACCAGTAATTTACATGTGAAAAACAAAATTGAGATTTCCCATACCAAAAAAAAAAAAAAAAAAGATCTACTCAATCATACCAATAACACATAAAACCTAAAATAACACTAACATACAGTAAACGCAGGAATGATCTCATAAATACACAGACAATATAAAGTAGAAATAATGCACATAGAGTGTAGTTCCAAGGTAAGGAGCTTAGTGACGGCATGCTCACTGCTCAGGTGCGCAATACCTCTTTAACAGCTAGCTGCAAAACTAACGTCAATGGTGGTTTCGCTTTTCCCCTTTTTTCGTAAAATCAAAAATCATTTTCGGTTAGCAGTAACAGGCACCAATATAGATTTTTCCTAAAAGCGAAGTGGCGTAAAGCAAATTTTCGAAAAGCGCGGTGACCTATGCCTGTATACTGAGCTAAAACGTCTACCCCCAGTCCAGCCACTTTCCATGCCCTTCATTTTATGACCACCAAAAACAAAACCGTAGCTGTTCAAACAGGGAACTGAGGAAAGAAAATAATGAGGCAGAGCTGGATTTAATCCTGTTTATTTAGAGTGCATTGCCTGTAGTGTAATTGTGTTGAACAAGTGTTAGTTTTTAAAATTTTGATCATGCCTTTGGCCTTTCAAAAGGACTTGCTTTGTAGATCCAGGGCGCTTTTAATTTTCCAACTAGGCTTCTGGTTTGCTTAGCTAATTCTGTGGACTCCAGTGTACAGTCCACACCTGAAAAAGGGGAGTTTTCGATGTTGTGGTTAATTAACCAGGTACTTTCCATTCACTCAGCTAACAATTAGAAAACAGAAAGAAAAAAGAGAGAGCCTATTACTTTTTTTTTTTATTATTCCAAATATGGAGATGGAAATTATTAAACAAATAAGGAGGGAAACTCCCGCATATTTCTCCTTAATCTGAGTGGACTGGTGTTATACCTGCCAAGAGGCGAGCGACCTACCTCAGAGGTGGGCTGGCCGGCTAAGAGGGAAAATGAGAGGTCAGACTTCCCCACGAAGAACCACTTCTGCCTCTAGAGGAAGAAGAGAAGCATCACTCAGTGTCTCAAACTCTTGTCTGCAATCCGGGGAGGCTGGGTTCCTTCCGTAGGCCTAGAGCGGTGGTGACTGGACCTGAGGAGGTATGCTACTCCCGGAATAGCTGTCCAGCACAATACCCACTCCCCAATTGCGCCTAAACTTCTGACTTGCAAGCAGGTAGAAGTGCCCTCTCATCTCTACTCCTTAGTGTCATTCTCCCTGTCCCGCCGCCGTCTATAATGGCTTGGTTCTATTTATTGGGAAGGTGACACTTAAAGTCAGAAGACTCACTGTGGCAAACACTCAGAGCCACTAGGAGATTCTGGGAAGAATAAAGCTGTGGATCTCATGGCTAAGTCATCAAACAGAGAAAGAGCCTTGAGAAGTCTTAGGCCAGCAACTCCGGTTACAGACCCTGCGGACTTGCTTAAATCTCCAAAGGACTGGGGGGAGGGGCAGGACTTCCTTGAGTTGGGACAGAGGGCGAGCTCCTAACTTCACCAAAGAGGGCAGTTTGCACCCAGAGACAGATCTGTGTTGGGGCTGGAGAGTGGCCCCCGCACTTCACTCAGTTCGCAACAGCTGCAGGGCAGTGAGCAGCTCGGAACAAAGGAGGGCGCAGCGCGGGTGTGAGAGGTTGGGGTTTGCGCGCAACTGCCACTCGTGCTGAGCTAGTCTCCACACCCGCTAGGCAAGCGTCGGGGGTGCAAGGATTCGGGGGGGAGGAGAAGAAAAGGAACACGGAATGCGATTCCTGTTGCGCTGCTACGCACCAGGAGTTCTTGTGAACGCTAGGAATGGCAAATAACAGAGCCAAGGGGGGAAAAAAAATAGCTGGAGCGAGCAAAACAAAGAGCGAGTGTGGGCCGCGGTGACTTCATGCCTCACCAATGTCCCGCCCACGCTGCTCCGAGCTGTTGCTGCTGCTGCCTCCCGGGGCCGCGCCTGCCGGCCGCCCCGGCAAAAAGCTCGGTAGCGTGGGGAGGTTTCCTAGCAACTTGCGGCCAGAAGCGCGCCCAGCTACCCTCTTGTTGAAAGATCCCCGGGGGGAGGTCAGAGAGAGACCACCCCTCCTCCGACCATCGCCGGCCTCCTCTCCCTCGCATCCTCGCCCGGTGCGACCCAGAACGCGCCAGCTGCCCGGGCTCTAGGTGGCTGGACGCCCGAGCCGTGCACTGGGGCCAAAAGGACGAGGGCACGCAGCCCCCGCCCCGCGAGGCCGGCCTCTAGCACCCGCGCCAAACCTCCCCTCCCGCGCTCATAGCAGTCCCCTCCACTCCCAGCCGAGCGGGGAGCGAAGATGTACCGCGCTGTGCCCGCCGGCGCCGGTGGGCGCTTCTAAGGCGCTCCCGGAGCCGCCTCCCCGGCTGCTGGCACCCAAAGCTTCCTCCTTCGCCAGCCAGGACGCTGCCGCCTCGTCCTTGCCCGCGGCTCCGCTGACGAGGCTTCAAAGCTGCAACTTAGTGGAGTTGGCCTCCCTGCCCACCTGTGGAAGAAGCTCACGCTGATTGATGCGCCATCGACATTTTTCCTCTTCGGCCTCGCGGGCGTCCCCTCCCACAGAAGCAGCATCACCCGGTGAATGTACACTAGGGTGGTTTTTCCCCCCTGCTTCGGGCTTTGTTTGAGTTTGATTGTGTTTGACTCTTTGCTGAGCTGATTTATGCAGCAGAAGCCCCATCGGCTGGAAAGAAACAAAAGCTCTTTTCTTTGTCCCAGAGCGGGCTGCAGAGCCCTAGCTCGCGTCGCCTCCGCGGGGCTTCGGCCGTCCGAGGAGGTGCTGCTGGCTGAGACGGCGGGACCCGCGGTCCGAACTGGGAGGGCCGCGGGGGCCCTGAGATGCCGATCGGTGCCCAGGCCAGCGTACCTGCACCGGTAGCTCCGAGCCGCGGGGTCCGCCTGCCGGGCCTGCGGGAATCGTCCTAGTGAGACTCGGCCCGTGGGCCCCGAGGTGCGCCCAGGAGGCGCAAGCACGCGCCCCGAAAGCAGAGAGGCGGCGGGCGCGGTGCGAGCGACTGTGCATTATGTGCCGCTGGGCCCTGGCTTTTTTTACCGCCGCATTTGTCTGCCTGCAAAACTGCCGGCGAGGTCCTGCCCAGGCTCTCCGGGCGGCCTGGGTGTTTTCATTTGTTCTTGGATTGGGCCAAACTGGTAAGTTATGTTTTTCCTTCTCTTCCCAAAGGTCTTGGGCTGTCACGAGTGGTTGCCTGGCCAGAGCATCCTGTCCAGGAGAAGTGGCCGGTGTCATTGCCGGTGTCCCAGACAGCATCAGAAGAGCGGGTGTATGGCAGCCTTTTCCTTCGCAGGCTGCCCCAGGGAGGCCAGGTGTCAAGCATTTCCGCTCCAGAGTGACAGCAATAACTAATTATACAAGGAAACACTGGATGCTCCCTAACACGGGAGTTTGGAAGGGAGGAGGAGAGGGTCTTATTTAGATAAGCCAATGTAGGGATTCCATTCCATCCTTGAGGTCATTGTCTGTACAAAGTATGTTCCTCATCTTTCTTGCATTTGGGTCCACTAACCACTAACTTGCATTTGACTCGAGGTTGTGGATAAAGTGATTGGAATGGAAATGAGTCTTCCATTTTTTAGTCCATGAAAGCATAGGCTGCATCATGAAAGTTTCTTCTATCATAGTGCTTTGCTTGAATGAATTAAACACACGAGGTGTATTCTTGCTTTAAATTATCATCTTTCCAGATTTTTAAAACTTTCCTGATTGACTCCTCAGGTGTCAATCTCTGAGACTGAGAGGCAGAGAAAAGCCTGGACCAGGACTGACCTTCAGTCCAGACAAGCCACTTCTGTAAGAGTAACCTTGAGTTTGGAGAGTTTACCTCTCTATAAACTTTTGTTTTTGTTTATTGTCCTCATCTGTAAAATAGTGATAATAATCCTTGTTCTCCCTAAATCACAAAAGGAAGCTCAAGTCTAGCAGTGTATGAAAAAGTGTTTAGGGAATTTGGAATTACATGCAAATTTAATAGCAGGAATTTGTCAGCAGCAGTAGAAAATACAAAAAGTAAGAGTAATGATCAATTTAGGGTGAGTTCTTAATTGTTTGAACATAGGTCAAACATTTGTTTATGGCAATGCCATGATTATTGCTATACTTTTTTTTTTTTCCCCAATTTACCTTATCTGTGTTTGGTGGTCACTGAGCCCTTAAATTTTATTAGAGGCTTTCTCTGACCTCTCTGGTTCTAGGAGAGTTTAACTAATAACTGTACTTGTTTTGTAGACTAAAATTTACTCCTACGCTTTGAAGTGGTATGCCAAGTTCCAACTTGAAGCTAATTATACAACAGTCAAGTCATAACCTTATAAAAATACTTATAATGGAAATAGTAAGCTAGCTTTGCTTAATTGTTGCATGTGTAATTGTCTTATATTTGTTTCAGGGAGATTTACCTAGTTATGTGAAACCAGGGTAATTATGTTGTGGTTATTTTTGGCTTATATGTTGATTTCAAAATAAGTGAACATAGAGCAAAGGAAAAAGTAACATTCACTATCAATTATCTCTTAATGGAACATGCAGCACATTTTTCCACAGAGCAAAATTCCATCCAGTTTTATAAATTAATGACAGAATGTTTTTCTAGATTTAGTAAACACATACAGACATAATAATAAAATGATGAAGATGTGTCAATAGGATATATTTTGTCCCCAGTAGGTAAGCAAAGGGAAAAAAAAATTTAAAAAAGAAAAAAAGGGTACCTCTAGAATTTTCTAATAATAGTAATAAGGTTTTTTAAGCATTCGTTGTGCTTTGTAAATATTAATCAGTCGCTCATGAAATAGCATTATGTTCCCATCAAGTGAATGTAACTGATTTGAAGCAAATATTATGAATGGGCCCCCTTGCACCTGCAGTCCTGAGAATGGAATACTTATCTGAAATCAGAACAAGGCATCCTTTTCCAAGCCTCTGTCAATATGCAAAGATTTCTGATGTATTCTGGTTTCCACTGCAGTTAAAAACATGCAAAAAATTTAAATTACAGCCAATACAACTCAGAAAATTAAAGATCATTGTAAACTTTTGTACTTTTGTGATATAGCTACAAGTCTCAAATTATATGTCTGCACAGTGCAAATTAGATGCTTAAAGTAGAATAGAAATTTAGGTATCAGTTACAAAGGAAATCTTGTTCCCTTGCTCAGTAGTTTACACCAAGAAAATGTTGAGGGCAATAAAGCCATACTAAAGGAACCCTAAAGTACATAAAAACAACAGACTTTAATTTACATTTTGAAGTAGGATTTATAGGCCCCAAATGCATAATAGACTTTTAATAACAAATACGTAGTGAACAGGGGGTTAGTATTAATAAAATAACTTTGTGGGGTATAAGAAAAATTACAGGAGTTTGCTTGTCAACTTTCCCTAGTGGAAATTACTGACAATGACAGAAACAATAGCACTATCAAATGGTTAATGAGTAACTGGACAACACTGAAGAATACCTAGCTGGTTAACATTTGAAGAGTTAATGCAGCAATCTGTTGTTTCCTCTGTCATTTATTTTGAAATGTTAAAAACTTTCATTACTTAAGTTGTTATATAGAAATATAAGAATGACACATTTCAGAGATGACCATTTTTTTTATAAAAGTAGTAATTATTATCACAATGAAGTTTCTCCTTGTGTGCATAATTATTTATTCTTTTAAATAACAAGCAAGTGGATTAGCATCGTTCTGTGGCTGTAGCGGTCCTTTATCTCAAAACATGTTTCATAGCACAGAATGCACAAGAACAACCTAACTTTGGGTTTAATATTTGAAATAGGATTTATTGGCCCTGTTCACAATTCTTCATGCTTACCTAAAGTGAGAGTTTGTTTAAGAGAATCAAGACATCATTTTAAAAAAATTAAATTAAAATTCGGTCTTACAGACTATTTGCTTGAGTAGACATCCTAATGAATTCTACCTGAAAGCAACTGAGACACTTGCTGATCAGTTAAAAAGCTATCTATCTGTGCACTGTATATGAAACCCAAGTACATAGCTGACACGATTTGGAAAATGCCAGAGAGATGTCTGTGCCTTGAATAGTTCCTTCACCTGTTACATTACTTGAAATTTCACCATTTATTGGATTTCTTTGGGTTAAATGCAGTATTGACACTATGCTTTCTGTTGTTTGTTTGTTTAACTTTGTACTGTGGACGTTTTCATACATATACAGAAGCAGAGAGTATGGTATAAGGAGCAGCCATCTACCCATCACCCATCTTTATCAGCTATCAGCTAATGGCCAACTTCTTTTATTTCTGGCCCCACCTAGTTCCTCTCCTTCCCAAAACTGGATTGTTTTCAAGTAAATCATTCAAATATTTTATCTGAAAATATTAATGTAAATAGAAATACCATTGGAGGAGAAACTTGTTGTTATTAATTCCACAGCAGGAATATTTCTATTTGATCGTTTTCGCTAGAAATGTTGTTGTTAGCTGTTGTTGGGTTGACTCCGACTCATGATGGTCACGTTATATACAACAGAACAAAATATTGCCCCAGTCCCACATCATCTTTACAATTGTCAACATGGCCGGGGCACATTGTTGCAGCTATTGTACCAATCCATCTCACTAAGGATCTCCCTCTCCCTCTTTGGTCCTCCACTTCATCAAACATGATGTTCTCCTCCAGTGATTGATCTACCTAATGATGTGTCCAAAGCAAGCAAGCCAATCAAAGCTCTTTTGTGAGCTATAAGATTTTCACTGGCTAAGTGTTGGAACAACAACAACAATTGTTGGAAGCAGATTGCAGGCCTTTCTAATCTGTCTTAGTCTGGAAGCTCTATTGGAATCTGTCCACCATGCAGACCCTGATAGTATCTGAAACACCAGTGGCATTGCTTCCAGGATCGAAGCAACTCACAAGCCACCACAGTACAACAAACTGACATATGGGTGGTGAAGTAGAAATTTAGGGCCACACAAATGCTCATACGTTTAAATGGAGGAATTGCAAAAGAGAGAGAGGCAAGGAATGACAGATACACAACTTCAGCTCTTTACTTTGCAATAGTTCTGTTATGGCTCCATTACAAATATTTTTTCTTAAAAGTATGCACATGTAACAGCTTTTTGGTATGCATATATATTAAGAAGGAAAAATAATATGAAAAAATCTACAGTTCCGCAGGCAAACATTAATTACTTCATTCCTATGGAACCACTAGATACAACTTGTTTGAAGTTCAGTTTTAAGGATTGCTCCTTTAAAACAAGATTTCTCCATCCATTTTTCTCTCCTCTCCTGGAGCATTTGCATCTAAATATCCATACATGGTATAATATCTTCCATTATCTATTTCTCACTCTCCTTAACAGTAAGGTCCTTAAATGACTTGTTCATACTTGCTGTCTCCAATTCTTCTCTTCTCTTTGAACTCATAACCAAATCAAACCAAACTCACTGCCGTTGAGTCACTTCCAACTCATAACCACCCCCATTGGGTTTCTAAGGTTGTAAATATTTATAGAAGCAGACAGACTGCCTCATCTTTCTTCTGCAGAGCAGCTGGTGGGTTTGAACTGCTGACCTTTGGGTTAGCAGCGAAGTGCCTTAACCACGACACCACTAGAGCTCCTTTTGAACTCATAACCAAACCAAAAACCAAGCCCACTGCCATCAAGTCAATTCTGACTCATCGTGACCCCCCTGTTCGGTTTCCAAGGCAGTACATCTTACGGAAGTAGATTGTTCCATCTTCCTTCCATGGAGTGGCTGCTGGGTTTGAACCACCAACCTTCTGATTAGCAGTCAAATGCTTTAGACACTGTGTCACCAGAGGTCCTGTGGTCCTGTTTAAAAAAAAAAGAAAAAAAAAAAACCAAACTCACTGCCGTCAAGTCAGCTCCGATGCATAGCGACCCCTTCTTGGGTTTCCAAGGCAATATCACTATGGAAGAAGATTGCCCAATCTTCCGTCCAAGGAGTGGCTGGTGGGTTTGAACCACCAGCCTTCTGGTGAGCAGACAAATGCCTTAGTCACTATGCCACCAGAGCTCCTGTTAGTGAGCCTTAATCACCTCTGCAGTTGCACGGACCTTATTGAGAATATGGTGACTTTCCTATTACCAAAAGTGATAGTGAGTTCTTAATCTTCACCTTCCCTGTCCTATCATCTGTGACCAAATGGACACCGTGGACCACACCCCCATTTCAAACACTTCTCTTAGCTTCCTGGACACCATCCATGCTCTCTTGGTTTAAGTTCCATCTCCATATCTCATGCTGATTCTTCCTCATCCAAATGTAGAAGTGGCCCAAGAGTCAATCCTTGGAGTTTCTCTTCATAATACTTATTCATTCCTCAGGTGAATTGATGCAGTCTTGGGTCTTATGGCATAGTGTCTAAGGCATTTGATGGCTAACCAGAAGGCTGGCAGTTCAAACCCACCAGCCACTCCTCAGAAGGAAGGTTAGGTAATCCACTTCCGTGGTAATACTGCCTTGGAAACCCGAGGAGGGGTCGCTATGGGTCAGGATCAACTCAACAGCAATGGGTTTGTTGTTGTTGTTGTTGTTTGTTTGTTTGTTTATTGACCAAACCAAACCCATTGCTGTTAAAGTCATTCTAACTAATGGTGATCCCATATGTGTCAGAGTAGAACTGCACTCCATACGGTTTTCATTGGCTATAATCTTATGGTTGGTCTTTGGGTGACACAAGAAATTTGCACTTAGCAACTAATCAAAAGGTTGGCTGTTCTAATCTACCAAGAAGTGACTCAGAAGAAAGGCCTGGTGATCTACTTCTGAAAACTCAAACATTGAAAACCCTATGGAGCACAGATGTTCCTACAGAGGGAAGGATACAGATTTATGATTTAGGAGTGTGGTAGTTCAGTTTGTGTGTCAACTTGGCTGGGCCTGGTTGAGTGGCTGGGCAGCTGGATATAATATTCCCCATGATGAGACTGGTAATCAACTCCATGGTGGAATCTACTGTGAGCAGGTGAGTAGCTGCTTTTGGAAATGTGGTCTGCTTCCTGTATATAAGCAGAAGCCTTGGAAATGGTCTTTAGTTTATGGCATGCTTGGACCCTGCATGTAGCCATGTCATTGTTCATCAGCCTGCCATGTTGTTCAGCAGCCTGCCATGCTCTGCTGACCTTGGAACATAAATGAATGGCCTGCCATGTGGTTTGGTAACATTGGTACTATGCCTTTTTACTTGTCAACCTTGGGTTTGGCTGCCTCAGCCAGCAGCTGTCTGAGTGAAGAAATGCCTGTAGCTCCAGTGGGCTGAGAGGACGAGGCAGAGCTGGAACCCAAGGTTGAAAGGCTTTCACCCAGCCCCTAGAGCCTGGAACTTTGAACTCAGACTTCTAGCCTCCCTGAACTGTAAGAGAACAAACTCCTGTTTGTTCAAGCCATCCCATTTGTGGTATCTTCTTGTCAGAGTGGTACCAGGTAGCCAGAACAAAGAGTATAGTTATAGCTTACCTTGTGTTGAAGCCCCCAGTTTCAGCTCATCATAAATGTACCTCACTATGGATATTTTCATATCATACTGAAAAGGGGAAAGAAGCATGTGATCTTACAGGAGTAATTTGAATGGAACTCTGACTCTGACAGTATTTCCATTGTGCTTCTCGACAGCAGTGAGTTTGAGTGAGTATAGAAGTATATGACTTGTGGTTATGAGAGAGAGAAGGAGGAAGAGACTGACCTATGAATTAGCTGGTAACCAGTCAGTTTAGTTAGAAATACTCAACGGATACTCAATGGGACAAAGTCATGGTACGTAAGTCAGATCATTGACCAAAATAGGACTCATTGCAGTCCTAGCTACTTGGAACTGCTCTATAACTTAATGCCCCCTATTGTTTCATATAATCATATTACTTTTACTCCACACATTTTTATTCAGGTATGCATTCCTTAGGTTGTTAAATATTTTTGTGATTAGCCCTGTCCATCAGTAATGGTCATTTAGAGTGTGGGATTTCCAGTGAGTGCTAGGCTAAAGGTATATACTGATACATTTTCTTCGGGTAGTAGTTTGATGCTAAGGAATCAAAGGCTTAGTTCTAAACAATGAGGATACAGCAGAGAGCAAACAAAATCCCTGCTCTCATGACACATTATAATTGAGGAAAACAAATATATGTATAGATGCATATATGTGTGCATATCTATATATGTACTTGTGTATGTAATATATTAATGATAAAAAGAAGAAAACAAAGCAGAGTGAGGAGTCAGAAATTAATGTGAGAGGAATGTGCAGCTGTTTCATATAGATAGAGCAGGCCATCCTGATAATGTTCACTTCTTCAAGTTAAGCATTTTCATTAAGCTTCTTCATTAAACTTCAAACTTACTTTCTGCAATCCACTTAAGACATTTCCTAATCATCCCTACGTTTGCTGTGGAGTTGATTTGGACTCATGATGATCTCCCTGTGGGTCAGAGTAGAACTGTGCTCCACAGGGCTTTCAATGGATGATTCTTCAGGAGTGGGTCACAAGACCTTTCTTCCCAGGGGCCTCTGGGTGGTCTCAAACTTCCAATCTTTCTATGAGCAGCTACCCACTTGCACCACCCAGGGACTCCATTTGAAGTAAAAATTCCCACACAAACCAGCCAATTGTTATGCAAATTTAGAGTAATCAAAGGTAGTTTTTTTGTTGTTGCTGTTTTTTTTAAAGGAAGTGGGTCATACTACACAAAAATATTCTACTACATGCTACTTGGGAGCTCTGGTAGCATAGTGGCTAAGACACTTGCCTGCTAACCAGACGGCTGGCGGTTCAAACCCACCAGCCACTCCTTGGAAGGATTTGGAACATATGAAAATTTAAGTTTTATTAAAT
>NW_006921595.1:16881992-16897821 GCF_000298275.1 Orycteropus afer afer | reverse complement strand
GTTAGGTTTCCAAGGCAGTAAATCTTCACGTAAATAGATTGCCCAGTTTTCCTTCTGCGGAGTGGCCAGTGGGTTTGAACCATTAACCTTCTGCCTTAGTCCCTGTGCCACCAAATCTCAGAAGGGCAGTATTTGCACAATGGGATAGTTCAGAGGGCAGGAATGCATAGGAAAGAAGGACATAGGAAAAAGGTAACCACAGGGAGGAAGTGGGAAGAGAGCTATTACATTATGGGGATTGAAGTCAATGTCATGAAACAAAATGTGTAAGACTGCTGTGTTGAAAATGAATTTGCTGTGTAAACTTTCAACCAAATCACAACTAAAAAAAAAAAAAAGTAGGTCCTATTTAAGATTCAGTCCCTGTGGCAGAACCATCTAATCCCAATATCCATACTTCCATTTGCACATTCCAGTACTCCTCCCATAGATGAACTGGAAAAAGTATGTGTGTGTGTGTGTGTGGGGACAGTTATATTAGAATTTCCAAGTGAATAAAGTACTGGGAATTTTGTTATCCTTTGCTATTTTGTTCTTCTTTTTAGCTGCTGTCTAGTTGGCCAACCCAAGGTGATTAAATTCTCACTTAGGTAGGGTTAGGTAGAAAAGAGTTATAAGGAACAGAAGGAGTAACAAGATAATAAAGTGGGTGATACTAGGTAAGAGATTTTCTTAACATCAACTCTTTGTTCTAGATAGTTCCTGAAATCTATCTCCTTCTTTCAAAATATAATGCTACTACAATAGAGAAAGCCAAATTATCTTTGTATTATATGAGCTTCCTAACTAGTCTCTGTCATTTCAAATTCTTGTCCACATTTTAACTCCTCATTTCAAACCTTTGCAAGGTCCGTATTTTCTTTAGGTTCATAGGCAGACATGCAAAGCCCTCCCAGAGCACCCCATCCCTCTGTCAGGTGCCTTCCAGTGGATTTGAAGGCTCATGGTGATCTCATGTGACAGAATACACCTGCCTCATAAGGTTTCCTAGTCTGTAATCTTTGGAGGAGGAGAAGACCACATCTCTATGCCGTGAAGCCCCTTGGTATGTTTAAAGCATCAGCCTTTTTGTTAGCAGTGCTTAACTATTGCACCATCAGAGCACCAGACCAGCCCTCTGAGGAATGTTTATGTGCTATCTCCCCACTGGTCTGTGACCTCCTGGGAGGAGAGCCTATACCTATTGTTTCTATATTTCCAATGCCTGGTGGCGTAGTGCCTATGGCACTTGACTGCTAACCAGAAGGCTGGCAGTTCAAACCCACCAGCCACTCCTTGGAAAGAAGATTGGGCAATCTACTTCCATAGTGATACCACCTGGGAAACCCAAGGAGGGTCATTATGAGTCAGATCCAACTAATGGCAGTGAGTTATTTTTTTATTTTTTTCTTTTAAAATTCTACAGAAGTGCCCAATCTTCCTTCTGAGGAGTGGCTGGTGGGTTTGAACCATCAGCCTCTGGTTAGCAGTCAAATGCCTTAGGCACTATGCCACCTTCTAATAAATTACTTGGAGTAAATGACTCAATGAATGAGGTGAAGACAGAAGTGAGCAGTTTCCAATTGGGCAGTCAAGCAAATAAGCTCATTCAGCTGTAATCCTCACTAGAATTTGAATTTAGAGAAATGCATTTTTCTTTCAAAAGTGGATCCCAGTATAAAAAGTTTGTCACTGTAAAAGACATTTATTTCTGCTTTCTCAGTTCAGAAAGCAGGCACTTGACCTTATAGGGCAACCTTTGGCAGAAATCAAAAAGTACAGTCTCAGTATTCTTTAATCTTCTTATAAAAAATTCTGTATTGCTTTCAAAATTTCTGTGATAATTATTGTTTTCATTATTGGTAAATAACTATGAAAAATAATTCTCTCAGTGTGTCTGTTGAGATGAATTTCTATTTAACTTACAGAAACTTGAATATGTTCTAATTTTTAACTAAATACTAAAAATATTTATAAAAAGACAAACTTTTGTAATCCATTTAATCACTTACTCTTCTCATTGCAATTTCTTAAAGCACCTACTCCTTTGTGAAAGGCACTGTACTGGGTTCTGGAGTTAAAAGAATAATAGCAATTAACATGTACATAGTATTTTCTGTATACCAGGTCATATGATATGAAAATATATCTTGTAATGCTTACAACCCTCTGAGGTATATACAGTGATATTTCCATTTTGTAAATGTTTGTAAAATCTACTTTAAAGAGGTGTTGAGTAACTTTCTCACTATCTCTTAGCTAGTAAGTTGTGGAACCAGAATTCAAACTTGCATGGTTTGACTCCACAGCCTCCAATCTCAATGACCTTTAGCATAGAAGAATAGATTATCTTCTTGGGTGAGAGGCTCACCAGCCCTGGGCCTTGGAGTATCTGCTCTGGGCCATACAGAGTTTGTCACCCTCTTCCAGATCATCTTCAGAATTCTCTGCACATAAAGCTCCTCACCCACTTTCAGGACTTTCTCCTTGCAGGTTGAAGGTACTCCTCATGTACCACACCCCAGGTGAAAGTTGGTAGGGACTGCTGCTGTAGGAGAAGTAAGCAGAGGTTCAAATGCAGGATGTAAGCAGAGGTTCATTCTGCAGGTCAGAGGCAGGCTCCTTGCAGCAGGATGGAGCTGGAGGGAAGAAAAGAGGGCAGACCATGGGCTGGAGGGGCAGCACTTCTCACACCACCAAGTTCTCATCCAGAGTCTAAAGAGTCTGATAATATCAATTCAGATCTATCCTTCTGGGCCATCATGAATGTATGCTTACCAAGATATAGGTGATGTTGTTGTTCTTATGTGCCATCAAGTCGGACCCAACTCATAGTGACTTCTCCTTGGGTTTCCAAAGTAGTATCACTATGGAAATAGATTGCCCAACCTTCGTTAGGAGGAGTGGCTGGTGGGTTTGAACTGCCAGCCTTCTGGTTAGCAGTCAAGTGCCTTAGGCACTACACTACCGTAGGTGATAGAATGTAGTATAATTAACAGTTTCTTAGCCTTTTTTAAATAACTTTGAAATATTTAGTTCTGGATGCCACTAGAATTTGTACTCCTGCTCTTGGCCCTGAAAAAAAAAAAAAAAAAAAAAGATTGACATGTCTAGAAATTCAATTATTAATGGAGTGAGGGCAGAGGGACAAACAATTAAAGCACCAGAGATGAACTCATAAAGAGAAAAGCACTTGAAGGTGCCTGTATATGTTAGTAAATACATCCCTTTGGGTAGTATCTTATTTCTAGTGCTGCTATAACAGAAATACTACAAGTGAGTGGTTTTAAGAGAATTTTATTTTCTCACAGTTTGGAAGGCTGGAATTCTGGATTCAGAGCACTGGCTCTCCAGGGGAAACCTTTCTCTCTGTCAGTTCTTGAGAAAGGTCCTTGTCTCTTCAGCTTCTGCTTCCTGGTTCCTTGGAGATATCCATGTGTCTTGGCATCTAGCTAGGAGCTCTGGTAGCATAGTGCCTAAGGCACTTGACTGCTAACCAGAAATGTGGCAGTTCAAACCCACCAGCCAATCCTGTGAAGGAAGGTTGGGCAATCTACTTCCGTAGTGATACCGGCTTGGAAACTCAACGAAAGGTCACTAAGAGTTGGGCCCAACTCCACGGCACATAACAACAACAACATGGCATCTGTCTTACCCCATCTCTCTTCAGCTAGCTTAATCCCTTTTATCAAAAGAAGTTGACTCAAGTTACATCCTACACTCCTCCTACCTCATTAACATAACAAAGATAACACATTCCCAAATGGAGTTATAACCACAGGTATAGAGGTTAAGATTTACAATACATATTTTGGGAGGACACAATTCAATCCTTAACAGGTAAGATCCCAGATGTGTACAGATATTTCACCGCATTCTATCTTGCAAATAGTGTTCTGGTGAGAGTTTAGTGTATGCAAATCCTTAATTTAACTTTACTTTTTATTTCTCTCTATTAATTTAAACATGCCCCAGAAAAGATAATCTACTGACATGAATAAACCAAATTGGGTTGAATTATTCAGTTGACATAGTTTTAAGGCAGCTCCTCGGAAAGAAGATTGGGTGATCTACTTCTGTAGAGATACCACCTCAGAAACCCAAGGAAGGGTCACTAGGAGTAGAGTCGACGTGATGGCAGTTTTTTTGTTTTGTGTTTAATAAGTAAGTGAATATGTAGAAAAAATACTGTTGTACCAACTTTGCACCACTCATCTGTCAGTTTGCCATACTTAAAATACCTGTAGGGTCATCCATAGTGGACAGGTTTCAGTAGAGCTTCCAGACTAAGAAAGACTAGGAAGGAGGCCCTGACAATCCACTTCTGAAAATATTGACCAGTATAAGCCTTAGGAATAACAGTGGAGTTTGTCTGATACAGTGCCAGAAGATCCTTTCCGTTTGGAAGGCACTCAAAATACAGCTGGGAAGAGCTGCTTCCTTAAAGTAGAGCCAACCTTCATGATGTAGATGGAGTAAAGCTTTCAAGACATTCATTTGCTGATGAGGCACATGTAAGCAGAATGTGGAATGTCTGAAATATGATTCTCAAAAAATTGGAAGTTGTCAAAAAAAATTAAATGGGATGCTTGAAAATTGATATCTTAGGCATGAATGAGCTGAAATGGACTGATAGGTGCCATTTTGCATCAATCATATGGTCTGTTATTCCAGGAATGACAAATGGAATGGCATCATACTCATTGTCAAAAAGAACGTTTCAAGATCTATCCCGAAATACAATGCAGTCAGTGAATAGGATAACATCTATACACCTACAAGGAAGACCAGTTAATGTGACTAATATTCAAATTTACACACCACACATTAGTGCCAAAAATGAAGAAATTAAAGATTTTTACAACTACTATAGTCAGAAATTGATCAAACATTCAATCAATATGCATTGATAATTACTGGTGATTGGAATGGGAAAGTAGGAAGCAAAGAAGAATCAGTAGTTGGAAAAGTGGCATTGGTGATAGAAATGATGCTGAAGATAACATAGAATTTTGCAAGACCAACAATCCATTCATAACCAGGAAAAAAAAAAAAAAAAAAAAAAACCCTCACTGCTGTCGAGTTGGTCCCAATTCATAGCAACCCCTTCTTGGGTTTCCAAGCGGTATCTCTACAAAAGTAGATTACCCAACCTTCCTTCTGAGGAGTGGCTGGTGGGTTTGAACCACAGCCTTCTGGTTAGCAGTCAAATGTCTTAGGTACTACACTACCAGAATACCTTTTCCAAGAACATAATGGTGACTACACTTACTCCTCACTTAGAGACTACCTCCTTATCTGACCTTGCATTTACGACAATCGTAAAAATCTACTACCCAACTATTTTGCATATTAACACTGGACATGTGACAGTAAGGAATGCCAAGTTGTGAGGTAAATGTAATACTGGCTGTGATGATTAAGGTTATGTGTTAGGCAATTTTATAATGATGTAATTTGCCAGTTATGTAATGATGTAATCATTCTCCATTTTTGTGATTTTATATAGTAACCCTCTAGTTTTGCATAATGCTGAATTTTGCATAACGATCTTGTCTTTGGAACCTAGCCATGTTGATAAGTGAGAAGTGGGTGTACACACATAGACCTCTCCAGATAGAATACACAGGAATCAAATTTACTACTGTGGAAAGACTTACTGTGGAAAGAGATGATGGAGCAGCACAATATCATCACTGAGAGTAAGGCCAGGGGCCAACTGTGGAGCAGATCACTAATTCCTCATATGCAATTTCAAGTTGAAGCTAAAAATTAAAACAAGTCTATAAGAGCCAAAGTGTGACCTTACCTATATCCCATCTGATATTAGAGACCATCTCAGGAATAGATTTGATGCACTACACACTAATGACTGAACACCAGATGAGCTGTGGGATGATATCAAGGACATCATATGTAAAGAAACTAAAAGGTCATTAAAAAGACAGGAAAGGAAGAAAAAGCCAAAATGTATGTCAGAAAAGATTCTGAAACTTACTTTTGAACATAGAGTAGCTAAAGGAAATGGAAGAGATACTGAAGTAAAAGTGTTGAGTAAAAGATTTCAAAGGGATCTGCAAAACACTGCTTAATGTAGATGAACTTGGAGGACATTATGCTGAGTGAAATAAGTCAATCACAGAAGGAAACATATTGTATTAGTCTTATTGTAAAAGGTCAAAGAAATGTTTATATATGGAAGGAAATTGTCTTTGTTGTTACCAGGAGTAGAAGCAGAGGGATGGGAACAATGCTAGATATGTAGACACAAGTATTGATTTAGGTGAAGGGAAGGGCAATGTACCCTATGTGTGATTAACAGTGGTCTTGAGGAAGAGGAAGACAGAGAGAAGTGCAGGGGAGGTACAGACAACAAAGATGAACCCTTCTGCACATACAGTACTACGTTGTCAGTGATGGAAAACATTGATCTGTGGGTGGATAGATGGGTGGACAGGCTGAACTATTAGATATGTCTATGCGGGGGGGGTGGGGAGAGAGTGCCCATGACCATGTATAGGATTGGCAGACGATGTTTCTATAAGTATATTTGTATGTTCTGTAAGAATTCCTAGGTATATAGTAGAGCTGACAAAGAACAAGGTTGTAGGCACTTCTTGGCTACAGCCAGTTACCCAGAGGGAGTGAGTAGTTGGACCTGTGGACTTGGGACCATGGTTGCAAGGGACATCAAGTTCAAGTGGTGTAACATACTACATAAGAACATTTTTCCACATTTTACTTTGGTGAGTAGCAACTGGGATCTTAAAAGCTTGCAAGTAGCCATCTAAATACAACGATGGGTCTCTCCTCATCCAGAGCAAAGAGGAATGAAGAAAACCAAATACACATGGAAACAATTAGTCCAAGGGACTGGTACACCATGGGATCCTCAGCATATATGACCATGAGACTAGAAGAACTAAATGATGCCTGGCTACCACTATCAACCTCTCGGAGGGGGATCTATGTAGGAGATGCTGGATAGAGTGGTAGAACAATGTGGAACAGGACTCAAAATCATTTGGGAGGAAAAAAAAAAAAGGCCCAGGTTTGCTGGTCTGATAGAGCCTGCTGGAACCCCTGAGCTGCCCTTCAGGTCTGGAATTGAACCCATTCCAGTGGCTTCCAGCCAAACAAAAGACAGGCATATGAGCTGAACATTTACATTAAGTAGATACACTCCTTGGAGAAATCAATCATAGGAAAATAGAAGGGCTGTGTATGCACAGGGAGACAGCTTGAGGGGCAGAAGTGCATGGGGAGAAGGACACAGGGAAGAGGTGGTTATGAGGAGGAAGTGGGAGGAGAGCTATTACCTTGTGGGAGATTACAGTCAATGTCATGAGACAAAGTATATGTGATTACTGTATGGGAGATGAATTTACTCTGTAAACTTTCACCCAGATCACAATGAAATTTAAAAAAAATTCAAAGGGCAGCTTGAGAAGACAAAGTAAAATATTATAATGAAAAGTACAAGGACTTGGAGTTAGAAAGCCAAAGGGAAGAACACGTTCAGCATTTCTCAAGCTGAAAGGACTGAGGAAAAAAATTCATGTGTTGAATTACAGTATTGAAGGGTTCTATGGGCGAATTATGTGAACAATGTGGGAAGCATCAAAAGAAGATGGAAGGAATCCACAGAGTCACTGTACTAAAAAGAATTGGTTGATGTTCAACCATTTCAGGAGGCAGCATGTTATCAAGAGCTGATAGTATTAAAGAAGAAGTCCAAGCTTCACTGAAGGAACTGGTAAAAAAAAAACAAAAAAACAATGCTCCAGGAATTGATTGGAATAATCATTGAGATGTTTCCACAGACAGATGCAGCACTGGAGATGCTCACTCATTTATGCCAAGAAATTAAAAGATACCTGGCCAACCAACTGGAAAAGATCCTTATTTATGCCCATCTCAAAGAAAGGTGATCTAATAGAATTTGAAAATTACTTAAAGATATCATTAATATTATGCACAAGTAAAATTTTGTTGAAAATAATTGAAAAATGGTTGTAGCATCAACAAGGAACTGCCAGATTCAGAAGAAGATGTGGAATGAGGGATATCATTGCTGATGTCAGATGGATCTTGGCTGAAAGCAGAGAATACCAGGAAGATGTCTACTTGTGTTTTATTGACTATCTAAAGGCACTTGACTGTGTAGATATAACAAATTATGGATAGCATTGTAAAGAATGGGAATTCCAGAACACTTAATTGTGCTTATAAGAAACTTGTACATAGACCAGGAAGCAGTCATTCAAACAGAACAAGGGAATACTGAGTGGTTAAAAATCAGGAAGGGTGTGTGTCAGAATTGTTTTCTTTCACCATACTTATTCAATCTGTATGCTAAACAAATAATCTGGACTATATGAGGAAGAACACACCATCAGGATTAACAACTTGTGATATGTAGATAATACAACCTTGCTTGCTGAAAGTGAAGAGAACATAAAGTACTTCTGATGAAAATCAAAGACTATAGCATTCAGTAATGAATTGTACCTGAACATAAAAACCAAAAAAACAAACTTGCTGCCATCGAGTTGATTCCGACTCATAGCAACCCCCTTTGGGTTTCCAAGGCAGTAAATCCTCATGGATGTAGATTGCCTAGTGTTCCTTCTGTGGAGTGGCTGGTGGATTTGAACCTCCGGCCTTCTGGTTAGGAGTCAAATGTCTTAGCCATTACGCCACCAAAGCAACTGGTTCATTAAGCAACACCATGATTAATAGAAACAGTATTGAAATTGTCAAAGATTTCATTTCACTTGAATCCACAATCAACTCCTTTGGAAGGAGCAGTTAAGAAATCAAACAATGTACTGCATTGAGCAAATCTGCTGCAAAAGATCTCTTTAAAGTGTTCAGAAGCAAAGATGACATTTTGAGGACTAAGCTGCGCCTTGACCCAAGCCATGGAATTTTTTTTTCTCCTCATATATATGCAAAAGAAGGACAATGAAGAAGGAAGACCGAAGAATAATTGATGCCTGTGAATTGTGTATTAGAGAAAAATATTGAATATACCATGGATTACCAGAAGAATTAGCAAATTTGCCTTAGAAGAAATACAGCCAGAATGCTCCTTAGAAGCACAGATGGGAAGACTTCGTCTCATGTACTTTGGACATGCTATCAAGAGGGACCATTCCCTGGAAAAGGACATCATGCTTGGTGAGGTAGAGGGTCAGTGAGAAAGAGGAAGACCCTCAACAAGATGTATAGGCACAGTGGCTACAACGATGAGCTCCAAAACAGCAACAATTGTGAAGATGGTGCAAGACTGAACAGTGTATCATTCTATTGTATATAGGGTCACTTCAAGTCAGAATTGACTCCATAGCACCCAACAACTGATTTCATGGACTAAAAGAACTATTTCAATTCAGAAGTCAACTAAATGTAACCTTCTTCCTACTTTCACAGTAAGTTAATTAACATAATCTACACATCAAAGAAAAATGTAATTAAAGTCAAAATGGTCTCTATTGCCATTTTGTGATTTAATTATAATAATCCTACCCTTCAACAAAAATGTTGGGATTACTTCTTGCTAAGGAAGCTACTAATATTAAGCAGATACAGTGTTTAAATTATCTTCCTTAAATTATTTCAGAAGTTTCTCAACTAAAATTACTCTAGAAAATAAGAATAGCTTGATTAAAGTTAGAATGTTTAATTACAGTGGTCTCATCAAATCTATACTATTAACATGATATTAAAGGATGCATTTTTTTCGGGTGCTGTTATTTAAAAGTACTATAAGTTCATACTAAACTATATATACATATATAATCTTAAAAAGTGACCTTTCATGTTGAATTCATGAGCCAACCATCATTACAGAGGTGATTTTAGAAATATGTTATCACTTTTTCCTAAGTGGTTTGTTGTTCTTGTTTTTCAGTTGACAAATACAGCTACATTTGTTAAAACAGCTTATGTTGCCATGCCATATCATTTTTGGTACATTTGGTTATTCTAGGGAATTGCCAAAAATCAAAGTATCTAAATGGTACAGAGTAAGATTTCAGAAGGAGAGTAACTGTCAAGGGCTAGTTCAAGCCAAAGGCAAAGGAAGAAACTGAATTTCCAGTGGAGAGAAGGGTATGTAATGGAGACTACAAACAATTCATGTCTAAAGGCTTGTGCCAAATGTTTCTTATTAGTTATGCAAAGTATGCAGTGGCTTTGGGTTCAACTTTCTTTTGGAATATGAAGGGTTGGTATTTCACAATGTGCCAGTTTACCAATGGTAAAATGTAACCACAGCTGAGAGTACTGTTTTCCAAGTTTCTCTGATGCCAGGACCCTCAACTTGATGTTGAACTATAATCCCTCTCCCAAGTACAAGCATTTTTTCTGATTTCAATGGTTGCCACAAAGTCATTCTAATTCCCTAGTAACTGTTGCAGGTACTCGGGAGAACAAGGGGCTGGATGGGAAGTTATGGTCCAATTGAGTTTTAGAATATTGTGTGGTTGGATAAAGATGATAATCAGAAAATAATTCGAGATTCTACAAGGAATGGGGAGCTCTGGTAGCATACTGGCTAAGGCACTTGGCTGCTAACCAGAAGGCTGGTGGTTCAAACCCACCAGTCACTCCTCGGAAGGAAGATGGGGCAATCTACTTCCATAGTGATACTGCCTTGGAAACCCAAGGAGGGGTCGCTATGAGTTGGGTCCGACTCGACGGCACATAACAACAACAACAACAACAAGGAATGGTTTGACAGGAGGTACCTTAAGGAGTGCTAAGTGAAGGAATTTCTCTCCTGATTGCTAGGAGGCCAGGCTGGCGATGCCTAGTGATGCAAGTTATTCATTGACTATAGTAGAACAAATAACAGAGGAAAGTCAGGGTGGATAGGGATTGCTGTAGAACTGGCTGTTCTAGTTGGAAACAAAGAAATCATTGTAATAGAACTGTATCATTGGCAGAAAAATGGCCTACTTAGTCTCTTAGTACAAGACATACCTCCCAAGGTATTACTTCATTGTCTTTTGGTGCATTTGATTTGAATTTTTAGTGGTAAACTGAAGGCAACTGAACCAGAGTGTACAAAAGAAGACCCTCTAAAAATGCAGATGGAGCCCAAGTTCCAAGAGAATTCGTCAATGAATAAAAAACAAACAAATGAACAAATAAAACAAAAAACTCAAGAAAGGAGTCACATATTCAGGCATCTTGAATTTTGGTTTGTTGAAAAGGTCAGTTTGTTAGTACAAGAGCCCTAAAGTGAGAACCACAGTATATGATGACAATTGCCTGACTTCTAGGATTAATAATGGAAATACAAGGACTAAATAGCATCTTTGGTGCTTGTGAAGAACCAGGGACATGCAAGGCTTTGACAGGACTGTGATGGATAAGAGAAGGGGAGAGAGCTCCTGAGTATGTGTGCCTGTGCCCTAATGAAGGCAGCATAGCACAACAGGAGGTTGAAACCCACTCCCTGTTAGGGAGTTATTAATATGATATTAATGGACATTTCCAGAGCTCACTTTGGAGGTCAGCATGGCATTGATGCCAGACACTATTTATTTCAGGAGATGCAGGTTGGCTTATATAGTGATAAGACTTGTTGACATAGGGATTCGTTTCTGGGCATTATGAAAAGAGTCAGATACCAGAGCTTTTTGATAAATTCTGCCTCCTAGAGATGTACTTGATTTTGAAGTCAAAATAGACAAATGCTGCCTGTGACTGAATTACTTGGCAGGGTAGAAATATTTGTTCAGTTATGACTATGATCCCTCAGTCCCTTTCCCCGCCCAAGATAAACTTCTCAAATACTGCTCAGAAGGCATAGAGTTCTTTCTCCTGCACTGGGTAATTAGCATCCCCCCCCACACACACACACACTTTTTTCAAGTCTGTGTGTGGAATGAGAGTTTTTCTGGCCCTTTGGCTAAACTAGATGTTTCTAATCTTGTATTAAAGAACATTAAGTTATAGGATACAGTAGAATTGAAGCTTCCAGATCTGAGAAGATGCTATAATTACAGAGGATCTATTAAGTGGACTGTCCTATTTAGGATATTTGTTAGGGATCTTTATTGGGAAGTAGGGAGCTCTGGTGGTATAGTGCCTAAGGCATTTGACTGCTAACCAGAAGGCTGGCGGTTCAACCCCCCCAGTCACTCCTTGGAAGGAAGACTGGGCAATCTACTTCAGAAGAGATGCCATCTCAGAAAACCAAGCAGGAGTCACTATGAATCAAATCAACTCAACGACAGTGAGTTTGGTTTGTATTGGGAAGTAGAGAACTAATCACTCAGAAAAATTGCAAGAAATCTTGAATTACCTAAACTTTATATATTTTTTTTAACTTGCCTTCCAGCATAGTGTCACTCATATACCTAAATTTTTTTAAGGGATTTGAAGTCCCCAAAACTTTACCCTGAATAGGGCAAACTCACCCTTCTATAGCTTTTGTCAATATTCAGCAGTAAGTGGTCCAGGATGATAAAAACAAGTTGGTTATACAAGGCCAAGTTGTAAGTTGTTGGATATTATCCAGATATACAGTGTTCTCTCCATCCAGATCTCAGGACATCCTGGAAGACTGGTAGGGAATTCGAACAGATAAGAAGATATTAACAGAACCATATATATAAAGCATATTTAGAAAGAGATCTTCATTCATCCCATTTCTGAATTATTGGAGTACAGTGGCAAAGCACAGTGGAAACCTGGGTGCTTCAGGTTTGTACAGGAAGCAAGTAATTAATGACAGTAGGTACTTGTGCTGCATTGTGAGAGCATGGAAGTCTAGGAAAGACAGAATTTGGAATCTGGTTGTCATTTAAAACAGAACCTTTCAATCTTAGAGGAGCAGATAAATTTAGATACCTCTACATGCTAAATGGACGTACAATAAGGGTCTGGTACAGTGAAGAGACACTCCATAGCCTTAGTCATAAGGTAAGGGGCAGATTAATCTTGGTTCTCTAGAGGAGGAAAACCAGTGCAGCAAAAATATATGTAGAGATTTTTTTTATGGAAATGGCTTATACAGTTTTGGGGGATGCCAAGTCCCAAATCCATAGGTCAGGTGGCAGGCTAAAGACTTCTGCTGGCTCATGTGGTTGCAGGAAACAATGAACCCAAAATCTGCAGGTCAGGCAGCAGGCTGAGGACTTCTGTAGGCTTAGATCCCAAGAACAAGAAGTCAAGCAATGAGAAGAAAACAGGGTCGAGAGAGAGAGCACATGTGCTTACACATCTTGCCAGAACATCCATTTTTATATCGGAAGCAGGTCATACCTTAAGGAACCTCCATTTTCAACTGAATGGCTGATCACATCGGATTGCATCATGGAAGTGGTTACATTACATAGGCAGTCTCTGAGTTAGGAATGAGATCTATTCCTAGCTGTGTCTTTAAGAATTTCTAGGTAATTCAAAATTGGGGCATACAGTTCTTATTTAGCCTTACTTAGGCAGCATTAGTGCAAGATAAGGCTTGAAGAATGAGCAGCAAGTGAGTGTGATTTTGATGAAGAATTTATTGTGAGTATGGATTGGTTCAGTCATTTCAAAATGAAGGCAAAATCAGAAGTTCATAACCCAGGTATACAATATTTACTGTATTATGTTATGGAAAAGCAATCAGTCCAATATTTGTCAAACCACTGAGAATCATGGCCTAATCAAGTTGACACATTGCATTAACCATCAATAGGGGTGACTCTTATATTTTCAATCCAAATATGACTTGATAGTATTTTTAAGAAAGGTGGTTTGATGCCTCTAGAAGAAATGTAGGTGTGGAGAAGATGAATGGGCCACCGAACTACAGCATCCACTAGCCTGAGACCAGAAGAACTAGATGGTGTCTGGCTGCCACTACTTAGTGCTGTGACTGGGATCACAATATAAGGTCCTGAACAGAGAACAAAATGTAGAACAAAATTAAAAATCATAAAAAGTACCAGACTAACTAGTCTGATAGAGACTGGTGGAACCCCCAAGGCTATGGCCCTTAGACACCCTTCAGACGTGGAACTGAACTCACTCCCAGATATCACCTTTCACCCAAACAATAGACCGTCCTATAAAATGAACAATAATACCCGTGAGGAACATACTCCTTAGAACAATCAACCATATGAGATCAAAAGGTCAGCATCTGCCCAAAAACAATGTTCAGAAGGCAGGAATATTGGGTAAATGGAAATGGGGAAGCCATGGAGGAAGTGGGAAAAGTGCTGTTACATGGAGAGGATTGCAACAAATGCTGCCAAACAAAGTGTGTATAAATTGTTGAATGAGAACTTATTTCTCTGTAAACTTTCACCTAAACCACAATGAAATATTAGAAAGAAAGAAAGAAAGAAGGAAGGAAGGACGGAAGAATGAATAAATGAATGAATTGTAAGTGTGGAGCCTGAAAACCTGAAAGGAATACTTCAGGTTTTGGAAGACAAAGGAGATCTGAGGTCCAAGGGGAAGCTGAGTAAAAAGGAGAGGGGTTCAGGTATCAAAGAGATTAGACCTGGGCTGTTGGATACTGGAGGATAATTTCATTTCTCTGAATCATTTCATTTCTCAAGTCATTGCTATTTCAGCCAGCTTTTACTGATCTAGTGGAATTGGCTGACTCTTAATAGCAATATAACAATATTGTGTGATTTTTAACAGACAGAATATACCTAGGAGCCAAACAGAATAGAGATGCAATAATATAATTTAAAATACCCCAGAAATTCTTCAAGAAAGTTTCTCTGATCCTCCCATCATCCTTTACTGTCTCCCTTTTAAGTGACATTTTCCTGTTATCTGCTCCCATAGTACCTTGCTTGTTCCTTTTCATAGCACACTCATTAAGGTTCTGTCTTATGTCAATATTTGCTGTTACTCTTTAAGCTTCACATGGGAAAGTTACCACATCCCTAACACCATGCAGAATATCATGACTTATGTTGCTGTTATTATTAGGTGCCATGAAGTTGGTCCTGATTCATAGCGACCCTATGTAAATAAAATGAAACACTGGAGCTCCTGCGCCGTTCTCAGAATCATTTCTATGTTGAGCCCATTGTTGCAGGCACTGTGTCAGTCCTTCTTGATGAGGATCGCTCTATTTTAATCTGACCTCTACTTCACCAGGCATGATGTTCTCCAGGAACTGGTCCCACCTGATAACATGTCCAAAGTATGTGAGATGAAATCTCATTATCCTCATTTCTAAGGAGCATTCTGCCTATACTTTTTCAAAGACAAATTTGTTCATTCTTCTGACAGCCCGTGGTATATTCAATATTCTTTGCCAACACCATAATTCAAAGGCATCAGTTCTTCCTTTGCCTTCCTTACTCATTGCCTAGCTTTCATATGAATATGAGGAGATTGAAAATACCATGGTGTGAGTCAGGTGCACCATAGTCCTCAAAGTGACATCTTTGTTTTTTAAACTTTAACCTTTCCGTGACCAAATTATTTTCTGCTTTGCATTTTTCGTTGCTACCATATAGACTTTTTGATATTCATCAACTTCTAGCATCACAGAAACATACAAGCCACTACAGTATGACAGACTGGCAGATGCAATCTGTGATCACGGATTATAAAAAACATTAAATAATTGTTTTTAAAAAATCATGGATAGATTCCACAAAAACTATTATAACTTCAAAATTCCTTAAAAATATTGTATTAGTCCGTTATTGTAAAAGTTAAGGAAAGGTTTATCTATTGAAGGAAATTTTCTTTGTTGGTTACCAGGGCTAGGAGGGGAAGGAGGGGACACTGTTAGATAGATAGAGATAAATATTGATTTGGGTGAAGAGAAGGGCAATGTACCAAATGTGAGTGACCAATATGGCAGCACTGA
>NW_006921595.1:16879475-16880895 GCF_000298275.1 Orycteropus afer afer | reverse complement strand
TAAAAAAAAAAAAAAAAAGTTAGGGTAATAAAAAAATAAATAAATAAAATAACTACTCCCCCCACCAAAAAAAAGTAGTGTTCCACTCTATTCCCAGATAATAATGTCCTTTCCTCTTTTCACCTTTATCATCTTAGCCCATTCTCTTCCTCTAGCCAAAAAATATTTTAATAATACTAAATGAGCTCTCCATGAGAAGGTAAAACACTACTGTAGTAAAACTTTGATTTCCTAGTGTGCAAGTGAAAGGTGGTTATTTAAATAAACCCATGGCCATTCATATTCTGACTCTTCATTTTGAAAATCTTTTAAAGATATATTTGTACAATTTCCTGTCTTATAAGCACATCAATCAAGCTATCTTTCAGATTTAAGAAACTTGGAAAGCCTCATGTGATCCATAAATCAAAAATATTGCTCAAGCACCTACTCTGTGCAGTTGGCATTGTTCTTGGTGTTGTGGGAACACAGTAGAAAAAAGATATCATGTAGATGGCATGGCTGAACTTGGGGAACTTTGTGAGCCTCCATGAAAGTAGTGATGTGGGGCAGAAATGGGAAGTCTAGGTCATTAGTAGCTCTGGTGGTATAGTGCCTAAGGCATTTGACTGCTAATCAGAAGGCTGGAGGTTCAAACCCACCAGCCACTCCTTGGAAGGAAGATTGGGCAATCTACTTCCATAGAGATAACATCTCAGAATCTCAAGGGAGGGGTCACGATGAGTCAGATTTGACTCAACAGCAGTGAATTTGTTTTGTTTTGTTTTGTTTTTAAGTCATGAGAGATGCAGGATTTTCAAGTTCTTCTGAATCAGACAAAGAGTAAATCAAATATGTCCTGATGTCTCCACAAGACTTCAAAAATCTCTTTTCTAAATATTAATGAGGGTCACCAAAAAAGGGGAAGCCCCTCAAGAAAGTGGATTGACACAATGGCTGCAATGATGGACTCAGGTGTGGCAAGGATCGTAAGGCTGGCACAGGACTGGGCAGTGTTTTGTTCTGTTGTACATAGGTTGCAATGAGTCAGAGATGAATCGACAACCTAACAACAACAAAATATTAATAGTTAGTTGGTTTTACTTTTTTAAATGATAGGACCTGTAGCTGAGAATGAGAGTGGAGAGCCCTGATTAACTGAATTTTCCAACTAAGATTTTACTGTACATGAGATACACACTTTCAGGCACAATACATTCTTAAAGACTGCCTTGAGGTGCATCACCATAAAGCAAATTCTAGCCTGTGTATCTATACTCTAATGTACACATGATTACTTGCATTTTTTCAGCTACTGTTGTTGTTGTTATGTGCCATTGAGTCAGCCACAAGTCAAAGCAACCCCTCCTTGGGTTTCCGAGGCAGTATCACTACGGAAGTAGATTGCCCAACCTTCCTTCTGAGGAGTGGCTGGTGGGTT
>NW_006921595.1:16848006-16879375 GCF_000298275.1 Orycteropus afer afer | reverse complement strand
GGGGGGGAGCTTTCACTAACCACCCTATTTAAAATTGTACTGCCTCCTCAGGACACCCAACCCCCTACCCTGGCTTGTTTTCCTCTATAGAAGGGAGGAATATCAGTGGCCTGGAAACAGAAGATTATTGGTGTCTGAAACCTGAAATCAGTGAGTTAATGTGACAGAGAGGAGATGATGGTCAGAAAGTGTGGTATAAATTGAGATTGTATAGGAATTGCAGGTACTGGTAATTACAAGATCTAAAGCTATGACCATAGGACCATAGAAGCAAGTGGCTAAAATAAGTGGAGGACAAAACTTAGTGGAGGACAAGAGAGGAAGAAGACTGAAGTAGCTAGGTTCTGGAGAGATGATCTGAATATATACTGAAATTGCCAAAATAGAAGTAATGTTGGAGAAAATCACAGTAAGCCAGGAGTCAAAATCACATCAAAATTAAAAATCATCAGCCTAAGATGAATAAATGCTTACAATAATTGACAATAGTGGGTAATATTAGCTGAACTTATTAGTGTCAATGTGGTGACCTTTGTAGGAACGAGAAAGACAGAATGATCTGGAAATGGGAATGAGATCTAAGGAAGACACTTAACTACCTCCAAGTCCAGTTCCTTGAACGTTATGGTAGAAAAATCAGTCATTTCTCTTGAGATTAGCAGGGGAAGGCTGTGTCCTCACAGGTGAGCCAGGTTTTTGTTACAGCAAGTAGGTAAAGGGAGCATTCAGAGAAGAGATTGCGACGTAGGAAATTCTGGAAATGGACTGTGAAATTCAGAGGGCTGTGTGTGTGTGTGTGTGTGTTGGAAAGGTTGGTATTAGAGAGGAGTGTGAGATTTGGAGAGAAGAGGGAGTACGCAGAGCCTTAGAGAGATTAGAGTGTGTGTGGGAGGTGAAGGGACTCTGAGAGACCTGGACTTCCAGTAGGGACTGATGTAAACAGGGATAAATGACATTCATCTTTTTGAATTCAATGTCGATAGCAGTGGTGAGGCTGTGAGTGCTGGGTGGGGGAAGTGGGGGTTGGGGAGCTTCCTGTTAATACCAGTGAAGGAAGGGAAGGATTGAGGAAACCTGACTCAGTTCTTGTTTGAGGGGCTCACTCCACCCCATCTCTTGCCAGAAGAATGGCCTTTCTTTGCGTGTCTTGGGCTACCCTTAACTCCAGATGATGGAGCTGATTACATGAGGAGATTTCCAAACTGCCCATCCACATATAAACTAAACATTGTTTCCCCTGTCAAATAATCTGCTTTTTTGGTCAGCATATTTATGTGTATATGTGTGTATGTATTTGTGTATGCACACTCCCATATATGTGCATCCATATACACATGCACACACAAATAACCAAATAACATACACAGAAATATCTAAAATTCAGTGAATAATATTAGAACCACACAGCAAATTCTATAAGGATTCCAAGAGTGGAGACACCACCTTTACTTGAAGGGAGCAGGGAGGATTTCATAGGAGAAATGTTTTATAAGTGAGACAAGTGTCTAAATTGGACATGGAAGGATGAACGGGACTGTAACAGAGGGCAGTGCAAGGGAAGACTCCGCAGGCAGAGAGAGAAGGCAAACATTTTAGCTGTGATATGGAGCATCAGGTAGATTTCTTTGAACTTTACTCTTCATGTGGTGAAGGAGCCTTGGTGGCAGAGTGGTTAAGTGCTCAGCTGTTCACTGAAAAGTTGGTGCTTTTAACTCACCAGCCATTCCATAGGAGAAAGATGTGGCAGCCTGCTTCGGTAACTTTGGAAACTTTGGAAACTCTGTGGGGCAGTTCTACTTTGTCATATGGGATTGTGACAATGGCAATGGAATTGACTCAATGGCAATGGATACTCAAGTGGTGATACAACATCAAGCTTCTTGTTTGTTTAGCAGGTTCATAATGTGATCAGAGGTAAGATTAGGGTCACCACTTAAGTGTGAGTTCTTGGTAGAAGTGCTTGGGGATTTGAAAAGAAGTATTTGGAATAGTGAATGTGAAAAAAAAAAAAAAACATGAAAAATTAACAAGAGGTGAATAAAATAAGGTTAAGTTGCTACAGACTAACTAAGGTGAGAAAGGAATTTTAAGGAAACCAAATCCTTAATAGGCTCATGACAGTCTCCCATAAAGGCCTTTTCAGATACTAAGATCTGAGCTGTTGCTTAGGATACACAACCCAATTTGTATCCAACCTACTTCTGTTTACCCTCAACTTCATGTTTTAGAATTCTTGGCTCTGTAGCCTGCCTTCCTGTCCCATCCTCTGACTCCTCTTGAATCTGTTACTTTTACTGGTTCTCTTCTGTCTTTTGGTGCTAAGAATTTGTTCATGGTTTCTTGATACATTAGCCCCTATAGACAGTTCTCATGAGAATTCCCTGCTGCAGTCCCTGGCCCCAGGGATTCCCAACTTCTCTGCCCTTGGTGGAGGCAGTGAAGTGTGGGGATGATTTGGGGATTTCAGGCCTCCTGGATGATTTCATGGCATCAGATGGAGCAGAAAACCATGTGACATTTGGTGAGAACATTGTAAAATTTAGAAAAGTGTCGGTGATGATAAGAAAGATGGATAGGAGTATATTAAATAAGAGTTTTAGAATTTAAAATGATTAAAATCTCATTTGCTATATTAAAATGTTTTAGTAAATGTGATTTTAATAAGTTGTTAAATAGAGCCAAAGAAAGATTTTATATTAGGAAGACAGATTGTGGTCTGGAGTGAATTAGTAGAATTGACCTGTTCCAAGGACAAAGGATTAGTAGTTTGACAATATCTCACTACTGTCAAGTTGATTCTGACTCATAGAGGCCCTATGGGACAGAGTAGAACTGTCCCATAGTTTTCAAAGCTTTTCCAAATCTTTATGGAAGATCTTCAAGGGAGAGCTTTCTCCCTTGTAGAGTTTGGTGGGTTCAAACCATTGACCTTTTTCTTAGCAGCCAAACACTTTAACCACTATACTACAAGAGCTCTTTTTTGACAATACAAGACTACAAATTTATATGCTCATCTTCTAGATATTAGTTATATCACTTTCACAAGGGATAACAGGGAATGAACTAATGGTTTCTATCCAAAACTGCCTCACTATCTTCTAGGTCAAGTGGTCCCCTTAGTTGATAAAGTAAAAGGCCATCAACTGCATCTTCAGTTGGAAGCATTCTGAAATATAAGGGACTGTGACCTAAAAAATGCAACCCCTATTAATGCCATTCACGAGATTATGGACATACCCCAGTACAGTATTTCAACTTGGCAAATGCATACTTAAAAAGTCTCCTAAATCAATGTACTCCTAAATCAATAGTTGCTCTGATATATTGAAAGAAGTACCAGGCCAAATTTTAGTCAATGAGGGAGACCACAGAGCACCAACCCCACACCCAGACTCCACTGACTGCCTTTTGTCTTTTGACACTACGAGCCTACTTCCCAACCCTTCTTCAAAGCATACAGGTACCGGCCTACCCTCAAGGATGCTCAAGGAGGAACACAAGGGGGGCACACTGTGGCTGCCTGTCAGCCGGGTGCCGCTCAGCCCAGTGCCTGTGACAGCCACCATGATCAACATTTGTAGTGAGACGTCCATGTCCAACCATATCATCTGGCCCTTCTTCAGCATGACCCACATGAACTGGTGCTGCCTGTTCATAGCTACTCTGTGAAGTTTAGGGACCAGAAGATGGTGGGTGACATAACATGGGTCCACAGCTATATTTTCACTGCTAAATACCTGAACATCTTTGCCTGGTTCTTCAACCTCCTACTGATCATTGGATTCATCATTCTTTTTACCACTGGCATGGTGATAAGCATCAAAGTCATTTCACAGATGATAGAGAAACTTGGGGGCTACTAGTCATGACCCATTGCTGTGGTCTGAACCCTCTACCCCTCCATCATTGTCCCTGCATCCTATCTATTGACACCTTTCCTCCCTTTTATAGCACTTTGCACTTACAACACTCTGTCTACAAACGAATTCAATTAAAAAAAAAAACACCAAACTCACTGCCGTCCAGTTGGATTCGATTCATAGCAACCCCTCCGTGGGTTTCTGAGGCAGTATCACTATGGAAGTAGATTGTCCAGTCTTCCTTCTGAGGAGTGGCTGGTGGGTTTGAACCATCAGCCTTCTGGCTAGCAGTCAAATAAATGCCTTAGGCACTATGTCACCAAAGCTCCTGTATTTTTTATATACAATAAAGTATGTATATAAAAAATTCTAGTCAATGAAATTAGTACAACTAGGTAAAATTGTTTCATTATAATTTAGAATTTTAGAAAGATACTGAAAACTTTAATGTCTTTTCTAACGTATATTATATTATAAAATGTCTATTAAAGTCATCACATAAGCTAAAAGAACTGTTCATAAAGTAAAGCAAAAGTTCTCCACCAATAATATCATCTTGACTCATACTCTACAGTTCAGTGGATAAACACAACTCTTGTAAAGAGGAGGCGCATTTTCCCTACCTCATTGGTGAGGAAGCAAAGCCTCAGCAAATTTAAATCATGATGCCAAGGTTGGAGAATAGGCAAAATTAGGGAAAGAACAAGTTGCCTTCTTCCCTGTTCCAGATTTGGATTCCAGGGCAAAATTGGAAATTCACAACTTAAAATGGCAACTACAGACAACAGATACTATTTTAGGAGTCTCTACCTAATTAGCATGCAGCCCCAGAGCCTAGAACCTTCCCCTGGCAACAGGTTGGGGAAATACTGTTGTAAAAGGAGAAACTGTCCCTGTGCTAAGGACCCAAAAACCAAACCCAGTGCCTTCCAGTCAATTGCAATTCATAGATATCTTATATCACAGAGTAGAACTGCCCCATAGGGTTTCCAAGGCAGAAATCTTTACAGAAACAGACTGGCACATTTCTCTACAGAGTGACTGATAGCCTTTCAGTTAGCAGCCAGATACTTCCACCACTGCTACACCAGGGATTTCTGTGTTGAGGAAGTGTCAACTTTTACCCTACCTGGGGTTTTCACATTCAGAGTTTCCCGATGCATAGAAATAAAATAGTTTTGAAAAGTGCACTGAAGTATTTTGGGAGATCTTTGACACTAAGGCTAGAAAATAAGCTAGCTGGGGAGAATCTTAACACCCTCATCTTTAGCCTGGAAAAACTGAGGTTACTTTAGCAATGATAATAGGAAACATTATGACACAGCATTTGTATTAAAGAATTATCTTGAGTTACATTAGAACTGCTGAGTTATCACTTAAAGACTAATAATAGTACTAATTAGCAAAAGTTTTTCAATCACATTTTGGCACAATTGTCTATCTTTGTATCCTTCTCTGTGCCCCATAGGACAGGTTTAAGAGAAAAGACTCTTTAGTTAGAACTCAGTCCAAAGTTGTGTTCTTACTATCTGTGTGATTCTGGGATGAGACACAGTTTCTCTATCCTTTAGTTCCCCATCTGGCGTAGTGCCTAAGGCACTTGACTGCTAACCAAAAGACTGGCAGTTCAAACCCACCAGCCACTCCTTGGAAGGAAAAGTGGGCAATCTATTTCCATGGAGATATTGCCTTGGAAACCCAAGGAGGGGTCGCTATGAGTCGTATTCGACTTGACAGCAGTGAGGATTTTGTTGTTGTTGTTTTCTGTAAAATATACATAGAGTGCTTTCTTCCTGGCATTTTTGTCAGATTTCAAAGAGATAATGCATATAAATTCTTGGCCTAGGACCAATCAAGTAAGTAATCAATAACGATTTCATAAATACTTATTTTCTATTTTCTCTAATTTTTTCCTATGGATTTGATGATCAAGTGATAGAATCAAATATAAATCTAAATATGGTTTTTAATCTTTGAAATGTAATTACAGAAAAAAAAATTCGAAGTGAACTAAAATTTACTTTGGATTTTAATTTATTCTTTCACCTACAATAAAATTCTGTATAATATAGGATGTTGCTTTGCAGCTCTAAATCAAGTATATACCTGTAATATGCGATTTCAGATTTAAAAGATAAAATGTAGAATTTTATCCTACTATCCTGAGGCATTTTTACCTCATTCATTGTGGCATTTCAGATTTTGACATGAATAACAGTGTTTTTTTTTTTTTTTTTTTTTAATGGAAGAAAGGAAATTCCTACCTGCCAAGAGTTGGAGAGGAAAATAGGAAGAGCCCCGGGAATTCTAGTGTGCTAGATTGAAAACATTATTTAGAGGAATAGAGTGGGAAACCGGTGACTATTTTGGCTTTTATAAAAAGGGAGTGTACCTCATAAACAGGATAGTTGGAATGTATGGAAAAGTTCCAGCTAAAACAAGACACAAAGCACATGACTAATACTGCTTTTCCAAGTTAGACAAATGCAGCTTTAACCAGAATTTGCCTCAGAGGGGCCTCTGGAACCCTCTTTGAATCTTGAGATTTTGATCCATTTTGAAGATTCAAGTCTGAAGGAGGAAAGCTCTACAAAGAGATTCTGTGTTTTCAACCCTTATCATCTTGAGTTTCTCTCACTTTCTCACAAATTCCCACCAGGTGTGTCTGAAAACAAACTCATGCGCTGAGGTAAAAAAGCAACTGGGATATTGAATTATATCCTTGAGGAATTATTTTTGTTGTATGTTGAATGACTGGCCCACCAAACAAAAAGTCTTTGTCTAGGAGTTAATATGAACCGTAAAGTCATTTTCAAATGCAAATGATAAATATTTTTTATGCTGATTGATCCCCTACATAGATAGAATGTAATCTAAAAACAATAATAATAATTTAAAAAGATTTCTACATTTTACCTACCCTTTAAAACTGGCTTCAGGCCTGCCTTTAAATGAAGAAAGACCTTCCTCCATCACTAATTTATGGCATCTTCTTCCTCCTCTCACATCTCCTATAACCTCAGCATGGATGCTCTTCTATATTATTTTTATTTTTTATTCCACATCACCAAAGTACTGTGCATTTTGAGTGACTATAGGGCCCAGTTTGCCTAGAGAGTTCCAGTTTATACCTGTTGCATCAATATAATTAACAGAGCCCCCTTTCAAATTAAAAACTGACCTAGTGCAGAGCATAACTGACATGGCCTCGTAATGTATGCTTCATTCAGAACTTCTTCAGAGCAAAGTTGATTACAATGCAATTGCATCAAAATGAAAGACTCTAATATGACCCCAACTGACCAGCCTTCTTGTGACGGCCCATTTCAACAAAGTGAGAGTCATCAGTAGCTTCACAATAGTTCTTCTTGTAAATTCCACCATGAACTAGAATTGTGCTTTCTGCCATCCTAACCCACTTAAGTTCTGACTCATGTTGGGATTGCCCTAAACAGGGCAGGGCAGAAGAATGGAATGTGGAGGCTTTGGCTTATCATTTCTTAACCTGCCCAAGGTTGAATGTGGCTTTGTTTTTCTACTCCAGAAATTTTGATGTTAGTGTGAAACCCTGTTGTTATCACATGAATTTTTTTTTGCTATGTAACAGGGAATGTTGAAACTTGTCCCTGAAACATAAGCATTATATATAATAAGAGCCTGATATTTTAACAAGTGCTCTGGTGGCATAGTGGTTAAAGCATTTGGCTGCTAACCAAAAGATCAGTAGTTGGAAATCACCAGCTGCTCCACAGGAGAATGATAAGGCAGTCTGATTCTATAAAGATTTACAGCCTTGGAAACCCTTATGTGACAGTTCTACCCTGTCCTACATGGTCTCTATGAGTTGGAATTGACTCGATGGCTTTGGGTTTTGCTTTTGTTTTTTTTTTTTAATAACCCTAACTAAAATATTATTGTTATTTCTTAACACTGGCATTATAAGGAAGTTCTCAGTCAGGAATTACTCATCTCTCTAGGAGCAAGAAATATGCTGAACTGTAGTTGAATTTAGATCTTAGCAATGAGAACAATGAAGTAAGGTAATTTCATGTATTTGCATCTGATTCGGTAACAAAATACTATTGCAACTCAATCATTCAGTTGTATGTCCAGAGTAGTGCTTTAAAATATTTTTTAAAAAAAAATCACTTATACAATATTAGAAGATGAAATTGGTGTGAAGGAAAAAAAAATTTAAAAATTAGTCACTATATGTTTAGGTTTGTTTTTGTTTTGTTTTTCCCATTTGGAAACCTGGACTATGTACTGGTTCTTTCCAGTTCAACCCTCTGCTGAGAATTTCATTTCCACCTCAGACATACTGAGTATCCCCAGGTATTCTCACCTGGTGATCTTGCTAAAATGTAGATTCTGATTCAGTACATCTGGGGTAGAAAAGCAAATTGCCAGTAGGGGGTCAAACTGGAATGAACCAGCTTGAAATCCTGTTGGAAGCATCAGGATAAGTTCATCCAGATTTGTTTCATTAAGTAAGCACACCCATATTGCCTTTTGCAATAAATGAGTTTTGGAAATGACAATGAATTAAAAATATGAGCAAAGAAGAGGGATAAAAATCCTTAGGAATTAAACTGCCAAATTAAACCTAAATTTAGAAGATCATTTGCTGATTATGCATTCATTAGTGTGCACCGTGTAATACAAAATGGTTAAGTGCTCAGCTGCTAGTAGAAGGATTGGCAGTTCAAATCCACCCAGAAGCACCTCATAAGAAAGTCTGGCCATCTACTCCAGAAAAAAGTGAGCCATTGAAAATCCTGTGGAGCACAGTTCTACTCTCAAACACTTGTGGTTGCCAGGAATTGGAATCAGTAGCAAATGGTTGGTACCATGCTAGGCTCAGGCACTGGAGATACAAAGAAAATGTGTCTAAGCACCTATCTTCCTGGAAGGAACTCTTGATCTAATATTTCAACTTCCCAAAGGAAAAACAAGCAAACAAAACATGAAAAAATACATCTCTTCAGCATGAATGGTCCACTTCATATAAAGGAATTTTATGCTTGATATTTAAAACCTTTTATATTAATCCTACTCAGGAATATCTCTTATTAATTTATATTTTATAACTAGGATAAAATTTTATCAGTAAGGGATTGTGTTCATCTGCTAGTAAGAGAGCTCTTAAAAGTGACTTAAGTAAGATTGGAATTAATTTTCCTCTTACATCAGATGCAGTCTGAGAAGCAACCCAGAGTGGGTACTGTGACTTTGCAGTGCTGTGAACGGCCTGGACCCCCTTTATCTCCAATATGCTTTGCATTGGGTTTCTTAAGAAAGTTTCTCTCGGGTCTGAGGATGGCTGGTGCAGACCTAGACATCACAATCTATGTTCCAGGCAAGAAAAACCAGGACAAGTATAGGGTGAAAAGGAGCCTTCCAGGTGAATCAGCCCTCTTTTGAGAAGGTTTACAGAAGCCCCAGTCAGCAACTTATGCTCCGTCTCAACCATCGGAACCAGTCAAAGGACCACCATTATTACAAGACAGAGAAATGGGCCCTTCAGTTTTTCTCAATGCCATCAAACCAGGATGCTGTTCATAAAGAAGTGCAGGTAAACAGTAATCTCTGCCACAAAACTCTAATCATTTCTCATTCTCTAGGATCCATCATTGTAGTAGATGGTGCTGGCATCCCACCTACATACCTCTTACAGGCTTGGTACATTCAGCTCAAACTGCTCTGAGATCTGATTGTTACTGGCTAGTAACTGCCCCCTTCTCAGAAGAATTGCTCCTTGCACAGAGATGCCTGGGAGGGTGACCCTTCCCTGCCTATACCCACCATTGTTGGTTTGTCTGCAGTCAATGACTGACTGGTATATGGGAGTAAAATCAGATCCCCTTGCTTCAAGGTGAGACAACAAACTTTGTGGAGCCATTTGTGCTTAGTGCTCTGGGTAGGATCAGGCAGAGGACAGATTTCAGCTACACCATCAGCTAACCTTAACATCTGGCCTACATCCCTCCCTTCCCTTCTCCCCAATAAATTACTTGCCAAGTATCTTCATCATAGGTTCTGCCTCAGGAGAACTAAAACATTTTTTTTTTATTCTTATAATGTCCTCATTTCTTCACAGTTTCTTCTGAGCTACTATGTAAGACTTGAGTGTAATCACACTGCCACCTTTTTCTCCAAATACATCCTTTAACCATCAAGCCAAACACTGGATGGAAAAGTTAACAGATTAAGAGAAGAAGTCAGAAAGAAAGGAACCCAAACTGCAATTTTTGTTTGCTAAACAGAAATACTGGTGCATTTTTTTTCAAGTGAAATTAGAGGCAAAATTATTTAGGCAAAATGGTTCCATCTATAAAAATACTCATTTCCATTTTCATGCATTAAATGTGTATTTGCTACCAATTTGAAATAAACAGTGTGGTAGAGGCAGAGGAGAAGAATTTGCCAATCTATGCTGGGAGTTGCTGCTGAAGAGTAGTATTTCCTGAATGTATAATTTAGTAGCAGATTACAAATAATAAAGTGAATATTTCAGTTAATTCTGTAAGGGACACAATTGAAATATGCATTTGTTGAGTAAAAATTACTTCAGTAGCTGAAGTTTTGTCACAGATGTATTATAACTTTTATAATATTATCTAATCAGTCCTGCTGCTTTATTTCAGCTGTAAGATTATATATTGTTTATTAAGAATACTAAATAAAACTGCAAATGAAAAGTATTATTAAACAAAGAGTGCTGTTTTGTATTTTGTATATATGAAATCCAAGGGTAACACTAGGGGGGGGGAAAGAATTAGATGTAGCTGTACTGTGTCCTTACTCCCCTTGTTTTGCAATGCCCTCTAAGGCATGAACTTCCTTGTATGGTATCTTCTCTAGCTTTTCAGTTTCCTTACTCAGATCTACCTTTCCCAAAGAGCACTTCATGCTTCCTACTTCTCTCTCATCCGCCTTGACTTAATTTCCATTAACATTTAATGGCCTTTTTTTTTGTATCCTATACTCTTATTTTCAAAGAAGTAGACCTAACCACCTACTTCCTATATTTTGTAGAGGCTTTCAGGAAACAATTAAAACTTAGAATAACCTATGCAATGGCAAGTGATCAGTACATCAATTTATTTCTTTGCTTTAATTTTTAAATCAAATGATATCATATGTGAAATCTCTGTGTAAAAATAGAGCTTCCAATAATCAGATAGTGTATTTGAAAGAGATCTGTAACATTTACATGACTACGGTATATACATCTTAAACAAGGAAGCCACAAAGTTATATCTGAACTTTACTCTGTGTACTTAGTTTGCCTGGATTTGATTTTCCTGTTATCAAAGTAGAAGATGTATTCATTATAACAATGTTTACTTTGTTCTTTTTAAAGGAAGTAACTTTATATAATTATCCATGTTTAATTTAATTTGTGTAGTAAATGCAATTAGGGAAGGGATTCTGCCTGGAAAAAAAAATGCATTTCTCACAAATCATTCTGTCTAAAAGTCACTTGAGAATCTAGAATGAATGATTCTGAATACCAAATACTGTCTATCAGTTTTATTTATTTCTTATTCCAGATAACTATGGACTTCCTTTAAATGTTGTTATATAGATTTTAATTTTAATTTCTTTTTATTTTGCAGGGGATTTTTTTTTTTTTAATTTTTATTGTGATTTGAGTGGTGTAAGTTTAGAGTGCAAATTCATTTTTGATACAACAGTTCATACACATTTTGTCTCATGACATTGACTACAATTCCCCACAAAGTAGCAGCTCTCTTCCCACTTCTTCCCCATAGTTACCTCTTCCCTATGTCCTTCCCCCCAACCCTATGCACTCACATCCCCTGAGCTGTCTCCCTGTGCAAACACTGCACTTCTGTTCTGCCATGACTGATCGCTCCAAGAAGTGTATCTACCTGATGTAATTGTTCACCCCACATGCCTGTCTATTGTTTGGCTGGAAGGCACAGAAGTGAGTTCAATTCCAGACCTGAAGGGTGGCTAGGGGGCTAGGGAACTAGGGGCCGTAGTCTCAGGGGTCTCACCAAGCTCTATCAGATCAGCAAAACTCGTCTCTTTTTTTTTTTTTTTTTATGATTTTGAATTTTGTTCCTCATTTTATTGTATAGATTTTAGAGCTGAAAGACACTAGAAGTGTTTCTTATAACTATCAGTTGATCTGATCACTTGACTTATTGAAAGATCCCAATCTAAACATTGAGCCTTCTATTGTCTTTTTATGAGTTTTTTTGGAAGCTGGGGATATTCTCTTTCCATTCTCACTTATATTCTTAAGTATTCTCAAAATAATATGAATCAGCTATCCAAACCAAAAACTCACTGCCATTGAGTGGATTCCAACTCACAGCAACCCCCATTTGGTTTCTGAGGCAGTAAATCTTTATGGAAGTTGATCGCCCCATCTTCCTTCCACAGAGCAGCTGGTGGGTTTTAACCAACAACCTTCTGGTTAGCAGTCAAATGCCTTAGGCACTAAGCCACCAGAGTGTCTTTGAATCAACTAACTCAACTCACTGCCATGGAGTCAGTTCAAATCATAGCGACCCCTCCTTGGGTTTCCGAGGCAGTATCTCTACAGAAGTGGATTGCCCAATCTTCTTTCTGAGGGGTGGCTGGTGGGTTTGAATGTTCAGCCTTCTGGTTAGCAGTCAGATACCTTAGGCACTATACCACTAAATCATATAAAAAAGAAAAAAAGTGTTACAAATAAATTCTTTCCTGATTTTTGTGTACTCTATCCTGTTGATGATGGGTATTTATTATGCTTTATGACAGACAGTTATAGAGGTCATTTCACATGCGTCACAAACATTTAATTCTGGGAAGTAATTCAAAAAATTATTCAGCTAAAGTCAATGTAATGTTAACCCACTGCCATCAAGTCAATTCCACTGCAAAGTGATCCTTTTTGGACAGAGTAGAACTGCCTCACAGGGTTTTCAAGTCTGTAAATCTTTAAGAGATGCAGACTACCTCATCTTTCTCCCACAAGAGTGGCTGGTGGGTTCAAACCATTGACCTTTTGTTTAGCAGCCTAATGCTTTAACTACTAAGCCAGAAGAGCTCCTGAAAAAAATTATTCTAAGCGATTTTCAGTGATTCAGAATTCCAGTAGTTTCAATCATACCAGAGTTGTAGGAGTTTGGACTGGTGTGTATATATTTGACCTAAATAGCTTTTAAAATTCATTTTGGAACAACTAAAATAAATGTAGGAGTTTATTTTGTTGTTGTTGTTCAATCACCATACTTTAAAAACTTTATTTTGTCTTTATGACCCAAGGATAATCTTTTAAAGATAATAAATTACATTTACAACAAATTTGAAGATAAATAGCATTTTTGAATCTATAACTAAATACATACACACATACATGCATACATATATATATATACATACATGTAATTCATTACCATATTAATTATAATAATATTACAACAGTTCCATTTATTGATTGTCTATATTCCTTAAGTACTATGCTTGGCATGCTTTACCACACTTTGTTCTCATATCAGTATTTTGATAGAAGTTTAGTTAACCCTTTGTTAAGGAGTCCCTGTGTGGAGCAAATGATTAAGCACTCCACAACTAACCAAAAGATCGGCAGTTCAAAACCACTGAGAGGCTCATCAGAAAACAGCCCTGGTGATCTGCTTCTGATTGGTCACAGCCATGACAACCTTACAGAACAGTTCTACTCTGCACCCATGGGATTTCCATAAGTCAGAATGGACTCCACGGCAAATAACAACAACCCTGTGTTACAGTGAAGGAAGTAGAGGCTCAGAGAATTTAAGCAACTAACTTAATGGCACATAGCTAGTAAGTAGCAGTGTTATGAAGTGTGGAAGTATGTTCCTGTAACCATTTAGCAACAGTACTTCACCACATCTATTGTCTCGAGTTGCAACATATTGAGAAAATGTAAGGCTCCCAGCCCCAGATCATAGATCAATAGAATTATTTAGCATGTGCACACTTACTGACAATATGTTTTAGATCCTCTGCTAGTTTCTGTCTGTCCAGGCAGCACAATTTTTAATGGCATGGGAATTTTGAGGCTCTGAGGACTAAATTTGCAAAAAAGAAGGATCTGAGGAGATGTGATTTAAAACATTATCAGTCTATTTCCATGGACTTAAGAATTTCCCTTGTTGTTAGAGGCCATCAAGTTGGTTCCAACTCATAGTGGACCTATGTACAACAGAGTGGAACACTGCCTGGTCCTTCATCATCCTCCCATCATTGCTTGAGCCCATTGTTGCAGCCACTGTGTCAATCTATCCCATTGAGGCTCTTCCTCTTTGTCATTGACCCTCTACTTTACCAGGCATGATGCCCTTCTTCAGGGTCTGATCTCTCCTGAGAACATGTCCAAAGTACGTGAGATGAAGTCTCACCATCCTCACTTCTAAGGACCATTTTGGCTGTACTTCCAAGACAGATTGGTTTGTTCTTCTGGCAGTCCATGGTATATTCAAAATTCTTTGCCAAGGCCATAATTCAAAGGCATCAATTCTTGTTGATGTTGTTGTTATATGCCCTCAAGTTGGACCTGACTCATAGCAACCTCTCCTTGGGTTTCCCAGGTGGTATCACTATGGAAGTAGATTGCCCAACCTTCCTTCTGAGGAGTGGCTGGTGGGTTTGAACCGTCAGCCCTCTGGTTAGTAGTCAAGTGCCTTAGGCACTACACTACCAGAGTTCCTTCAGTTCTTCTTAGTTCTTCTTTAATCATTGTCCAGCTTTTGTATGTGTATAAGGTGATTGAAATACCAGGGCTTAGGTAAGAATTTCCATTAGGATCCATAATTTCTTTTAGGAGTCATAATTATCCTTACTAGAAATGCAATGCTAGAGCATAAAGAGTAAAATCATTGATGCATCATCACTAGACAAATAGCTGAACAAATAGATACTGCAACTGTAGAGTGGGAAGGAGAACCACTCATGCATACCGTTTATTGAGGTGTCAGCATCTAAGGTTGCTAGGAAACACCATAGGAAACCAGCCTTTGCATGATGTTGAATCAGGGATGGAACAACATATGAACTGAGAAGACCTGGATGCTGATGACAAAGTCCAGGTCACTGTAAACAGCACTTGTATATTGAGGGGTAAGCAATGTCAGGACATTAGACGATGTGTAGCATTAGGAAAGTCAACTGTGAAGGAACTGTATCAAGTGCTGAGGAGCAAGTATATCTCCTTGAGGACTAAGGTGCGCCCAACACAAGCCATGATATTTCCAATCGCCTCGTATGCATGTGAGAGCTGGACAATGAATAAGGAAGACCGAAGAAGAGTTGATGCTTTTGAGTTGTGGTGCTGGCGAAGAATGCTGAAAGTACCATGGACTGCTGAAAGAACTAACAGATCTGTCCTGGAGGAAGTGCAGCCAGAATGCTCCTTGGAAGCAAGAATGGCCAGACTTTGTCTCACCTATTTTGGTCATGTTGTAAGAAGGAACCATTCCCTGGAGAAGGATGTCATGCTTGGTAGTGTGGAGGGTCAACGAAAGAGAGGGAGGTCTTCAACGAGATGGATTGACACGGTGGCTGCAATGATGGGCTCAAGTATAGCAGGGATTGTGGGGCTGGTGCGGGATCGGGCGGTGTTTCATTCTGCTGCGCATGGAGTCGCTATGAGTCAGAAACGACTCGACGGCACTTAACAACAACAACAACAAGCAATGTAAAGACTTCTACTCACTCAGATGATAGTGTATATGTTTGTGTGTGTGTGGTGATGGTGGTGGTATGGGGAGGGGGAGGGTTCCTAACAAGTGTTGGCAAATTCGGTGTAAAGAATTTCTATAATGAATGTGATATTTGCAATTTTTTTTTTACTTACTTGCATATTTTGAAATTAAAAAGAAAATTCTTAAAATTCTGCTGGCCAAAGTGCATCTGGTTTGTCTTCTGTGAAGTCTAACCATGACACTCTCCAGCAATAATGTTTGACACTCTTCCCAGGAAATTCAATTTATGATGTTTTTCCAGTTCTGCAGAGGTCCGCCGCCTCCATATCCATTTATGGGTTCATTTTTCTTGTACTAGTGTGGATTCTAAGACATGCTAGCCCTGGAACCTGGGGAATACTGATAGGACCAAAGTCCCTATCTTTCTCAGTTGTCATCTTTAGGTGTCTGAAGTTGGAGAACTGAAGGTGACACTACAGCTTTTTAAAGAAAACAGTCAGAAAACAGAATACAAAGAAACAAGGATTTTTGTTAGTAAATTCATTATTTACCACATGTGCTAAGGGAGTAGAAGAAGCCTGACCTGAGCTTGAGTTTGGGTCAACTTAGCACAGAGTTGGAGACCATTAGAAACAAAGATCCGATTCAGACTCTGTAGCTTTCCTTCCGTGAGACCTGACAGTGCAGAAGTCCTACCTGTTAAGTTAAAGGTGTGGTCACGTTTCAACTAAAATAGGCATCACTCCACACTCCACTTGGGTTAAGGCTAAGCTGGTAAAGGTTAAGTTGGGTCTGCAAATGTGCTTGATTTCTAAACCAAAACCAGTTTTCTTTCTGGGAACAAAATTAAAAAGGTCACTCATACTTCTGAATGTTTAAGGAATAAGCAAGTTTTACAGTTTTTCAGGCTAAGCCAGATGAAAAGTTTTGAGGCTAGGGAATCTTTGTAGTTAGGTGGAGGAGGGGCACAGACAGAGCCAAGCTGGTAGCAAACGGAGCCTGAAACATTAGTATTATTTTTAGTTCTTGGAATTCTAGGTCAGATCTGGAAAATTCAGTGAAGAAGTTTTGGCTAATATATATAAAAAGTTTCTATAAATTGAAACCAAGGTAGAGAAGACAAAGCATTAGAAGCACCAGAAAAGGATGGTTTTGTTTAACCCATTGGTCATCCAGTAGTCCAATAAAATACAGAGAAGGGTGCTCACCGTCACCCCAGTTAGGGCTGCTCTGCTGTGTTTATCCCCCAGTAGTGCCTCCTTCCCTCTCCCCACTGCGTACACTCACCCCCGTACCTCCTCCAGGTCAAGACTATTTTTATCCTTTATTCCAGAATGTTGGGGAAAGTTGAGAGAGAGAGATAGTAAAATAGAAACTGATTGGATGGGAGCAACCAAAGATTATGTGGGCTCTTTAGCCTTTAAAATTACCATGTCCATGCATGATTATACACACATGTACACACACACACGCACCTGCATGATTTTATACTATGTCTATTAAATTTCTTTAAATGCATAAACATAGATTAAAAAGACTGCCATGGAGTCTTTTCTGATTCATAGAGACCCATTAGGAAGAGTAGAACTGCTTCAGAGGGTTTCCAAGACTATAAATCTTTAGGGAAGCAGACCGCCTCATCTTTCTCCCACAGAACAACTGCTCAGTTTGAATCACTGACCTTTTGGTTAGCAGCCAAATGCTTTAACCACTGCACCACCAGAGCTTCTCAAACACAGATTAGAATAGTAAAATGAGACAGCGAAGAGTCTTATTACATCTGGGAAACCATATTTAAATATGCCCTCTTTCTTCAACCCTGCTCCTCCCCCTAAAGCAATGAGAAGCTTCTTTTATGGTGTTAGAGCTCCTTGGTGATGACTCTCTTGTAGCCTTTGTCATACTGGATTTGACTGCTTGTTTGTACAGCCAACTCCTCAAATGCACTGTGAGCTACTTATGACAAGGCTGCCCACTGTCCTTGAGACATTTCCTAGGGAAGGATAGACTATGGAAAGGATGTGACTGTTCCACTGAAAACTCACAATAAACTATCATTCATTCTGTATGATATTTTATGTGTTTAAGTCTGTAGTAATGAGCTTCTTTTTAATGGTATAAGTAGTTAGTGGCTAGGAGGGATCAAGGGAAATAGTTTCCAGGCACAACTGTGTTACTCAAATATCACAGCCGGTGTGGAAATGCATGGGAAAATGAATTGGTCATGATGTTAAAGCGATCTAGTCTGAGAAATTAAACTGGGATAATTAAAACAACTTGTCTGCTTTAGCCACTTTACTTCTAAAACAGTAAATCTTGCCATTACACCTAGTTCTCATGTCCTTCGAAGGAAAATAATTACTATTAAGATGACCGTGATTCTAATGTTCATTACTTTATTTACCCATCAAGAATATGTCTCAGCCATAGACAGTCTCACGGGACAAGTCGGTCAATTGGCATAACATAGTTCACAAGAACCATGATCTACATCTTAGTGAAATGAGTGGCATCTGGGGTCTTAAAAGCTTGTGAGGGGCCATCTAAGATACAACTACACGTCTCTACTTGCTAGAAATGAAACAATGCAAAAGTAACAAAAATTCAGAGAAAAAATAAGTCTGCATGAGCCATAACCTCATCTACCCTGAAACCAGAACTAGGTGGTGCCCAGCTACCACCACTGGCCATTCTGGCCAGGGTCATAATAGATGGTCCCAGCTAGAAAGGGAGAGTTGGCATAGAGCAGAACTCAAACTCTTATTTGGAAAAAAATAAATAATAATAATAATAAAAAGCCAAAACAAATCGGAACAGTAGAGAAAAGACAGCTACCTCTATTGCCCTGAAACACTCTTTAAAGCTAGAACCAAGCCTATCCCCTGAGATCACCCCCAGTGAAATGGCAGAATGGCACACAAAATAAAAAGTTATTACTGTAAGATCAGTGCTGTACTTAAAAATCATTAGTGTAAGGCCAAAAGGTCAATAGTTACTTAAAAGCAAAGATGTAAAGATAAAGGGGCAGGGAAACTAGTATAGAGTACTGGAAAGGGAGCAAACAGAACACAATGAAAGAGAACGCTGGCACATTGTGATAATGGCACTGAAAAAATTGTGTGGAAATTATCAAATGGGAACCTAACTTTCTGTGTAAATTCTCACCGAAAACTCAATAAAATTAAAAAGAGAGAGAGAGAGAGAGAATGTGTCTCCAAAAGTTCATTCACAATGACTCAACATGACTCACCTTTACCTATTGAGATTGATGTATGTATATGACTATTTCTACAATAAAAACTCCATAACCAAAAACACCTACTTGGTTCAGATGATATTAAGTACAACCACACTTCAACATTTTTAACATTTGGAGACTCCCTTGCTATTGCAGGAGAATTCAAGTCAAAACGAAAAATCCAACTGAACTCTTATTTCATCACTCTCATTTTCTCCAATCTTATGAAACTATCTAGGAAGCACCATCCAGGAAATGTTGGATCAGTGGAAGAACACAGGTTGATGCTCCCCAAAACAATTGTGTGTTTTTGATGCTTTACTATGGTTTTGATGTTTTACTATGGAAATGTATACATGTCCAGTGTGACACTAAACCAGTAATCCTTCATTTTATACTCTGTTACAGAAGACAATAGATGTGCGGACTCCAATGCAGCATCGTGTACCAAGTGCCTTGAGCTGGGTCCAGAATGCGGATGGTGTGCTCAAGAGGTGTGCCTTTTTTCTTTGGCTTTTTCCCTCATTTCTTCACAGTTGACCTTTTTTCTAGTATGATTTCATTGCCCACATACGCTGTGCCTTGAAGGTGCTTCAGAATAAAGGTACTGCTTAACATCAGGAAAATTTTATTTGGTTTTATGGCTGGAAACAGTGCATCTGGCTGAATATAAAATGTAACTGTTTTATTAGGAAAATTATGGTAATTTTGAAATGAAGTGCAAACCATTTTATGCTTTCCATCTGTTCTATAGAGAGAATTGGCAAACCCAGCTAGTAACTTTTGATAGTTCAGCAAGCTTTGTTGTGAAATTCTTGCTGCAGCTTGAGGCATTAGGTTATATATCCAAGTTGAATCATTCTCTCATATTTGCTTATTTCTAAAAAAGCAAGTTATTGATTCACTTCATTTGCTTTATTTTAAATACTTGGAGATGGGTGACTGACTGCTCCATAACAGTATACTTTAATCCATTTATTACTTATAGAAATGGGATGCTTTTCTTTTGACATATGACCTCATTCCTCAGATATTGTGTACATTCATTCTCTTCAAAATTAGCATTTTTAAAATTCTACCAAGAGAAGAATATTTCAATGAAAAACTTCTTAGTAAAAGATAAGAATGAATTCTATCTTTCTTGGCCCTAAAATTGTTCTGTTTGTTTGTGAGTGATATATAAATTGGACTTAAAAAAAACCCTCCTGATTTGGGGCTTCTTCTTTTGTAAGTTTGCCAGGTAATGATTAAATGGCTGTGGGAATCAGCAGAAATAGCTCTTGAAAGGCCTTTTGCTTGCTGTGAAGGAAGCTCTGTAGCTCTGCCCTCCACTACCTTCTCCCCTCACTGTGCTTACCATCATATTACCTACTTCTCTTGTCACTGATTGCCCCAGGAGGAGAAAGAAAGCTGACAAGAAGCAAAGACTGATAGCCATCACTTTCTTTAATAAATCAAGTCAGGATAGAGGCAGGGAAGGAGCTCAAGAGAAGTACAAGTCTGGAAGTCAACCTCCCTCTCACTGAGACCTGCATGAAGCCTTCCTGGGTGTGCTCTGGACTCCATCAGCGGGAAAACCCAATGTCACTCAGGAAGTAGGTGGTGCCTTGCCAGAGTGCATGGAGTCAGGTGCTGTCATAGTGAGGACAGTTTCCGAGTATCTTGATTCAGTCCCATCACCCTCTCTGAGCCAAATGACCAGACTGAATTCACTTACAGTCTGAGCCTCCCTTTTCTCATCTATGAAAATTTGAGTTTGGAGTTTATTTACATGTTTTTCTTTGTCAAGAATTCTTCATGGCTTGTTTCCTTATCCCAAACCAGTCCTCCATTTTGGATTTGTACTATATCATTAAGGGAGATCCCTAGAATCCTAGTTTATGCCAATTGCTAAATACTTTAGTGAGGATACTGTGGAGCAACTTTCAAAAGAGGGTTCAGGAACCCAGTCGTCAGCCACATGTCATGCGCCAGCTGTATAGAAAGTCAGATTCTGGAGATAAGGAACCTCTTTTCCATTTGTCCCTGTAACTGCCATAAAAAATCTGAACTCAGAGCTCTGAAACTAGCAGTATTCATCCTGCCACGGGAGGCTGGTTTTGAGTATTCACAGGAAAAGTGGTCAGATGGAATGAGTAAGCTGAGGGGAAAAGGGGCAGCTGCCAGACAGAGAATGTGAGCTTGTGTCCACTGTTGGTCAGATCCTTCAGATGGGACCCCAGGGAAAACAATTGGAAATTTACTTGGCTGTTCACATCTCAAAATGCTCTTCTATGTACTGCAATATAGTCTTATATAGGTGTTGAGAAAATAGGTTCTGAAGTGAGACCAATCTGGGTTCAAATCCCAGTTTCAACAGTTTCTAGCTATATAGTTAGATACATTAACAACTATAAGCCTTATTTTTCCCATCTTGAAAATGGAAATAATAATTGGACTTACTTCAGAATTTTGTGAAGATCAAAGGAAATAATCCATAGGGAGATTTTTGGCACATAGGCAGTGATTAAGAGATAGGAGTGTGACTGTGCAGGACTTTAGTGAGAATCTGAAACAATTTATTCAGATTAGGGAACTAAGGAGATTGTGTTAAGAATCCAATCCCAGGGTGAATATTCAGACAACAGCGTCCTCATCATTAACAGAAGGAGCTGTCCATTCCCACTGGCTGACTTTACATCATCAAAAGGAAAAATGTAATGGTTAATTTTGAAAATCACCCACCATTTAGGCACAGATACAAAGGATGCCTTATTTCTCTACCAGGCAGGGTGGAAGAGCAAGCAAGGAAGGGGTAGTTTTCCTCTGCTCTTCATTAGAACAGATAAACAGTAACAAAATAAGCCTGGCATGTGTACTTTTCAAAACTGGTTCAAAAGTAAAAGACCACAAGAAAATTTAGGCAGATTATATTAAATTTGCTTACATTCTTGTGTAAAATGCTAATCTGCTGTTTTATATACTTTATCTTCTCTCTCCCACCATACTACATAAAAGTAATCGGAAAACCATTAGAACAAAAAAAAACCTTAGTGATACTGCCTAGTTAACTCTTCACTCTCTTTTCTAACATACGTGAAAGAAATGACAAGTTCTAAAGAATTCTCTTCCTACCCTGCCTGATACATCTGGTTCAGGGTGTGATTATGTAGCCAGAAGTTTAGATGACAGTCTTGGAGCATAGTTATATTAAAATATAATGTGAAGAGCATTCATTGTTAAAAGGGAGTGTTTGGTTTGCTAGTGCTGCTATTGATAAAAAAAAAAAAAAAAAAAACTACCGCAAATGGTGGCTGCAATGAACAAAAATTTATTTTCTCACACTTTTAGGAGGCTATAAATCTGAATTTGACACCAGCTCCAGGGAAGGCTCTCTTTGTTCACTCTGGGGGAGAATCCTTGTCTGCACTTCTCTAGTGTTCTCGTTTCCTTGGAGATGTCTGCATGGCATCTATCTTTCTCCCATATCAGCTTGTTTCTCTCTGTGTCCAATCTGATCTTTTTATATTTCAGTAGCTATTAGGTTTAGGACACACCCTACACACATAGGACCTCCTTAGCCTAACAAGAAAACCCAATTCTCAATTGGGATTTCATCCCACAGGTACAGGAGTTAGAATTCCAGCATATGTTTTGGGGATTACAATTCAATCCATAACAGGGAAGACGATAGAATTATTTTATTTCTGTATAAGTTGCCAAATTTAGAAGCTGGGAAGACTCAGAAATGAGGAGGAGAAAAAAAAATTTATATCCCAAGATTATTATATTAAATGGATAAAGTAACAATTGGTGAAAAGCCAACAGGAGTAACTTCAACCTGGACTTTTCATTCTCAAATAGGTTTTCCATGCAGAAAGTTGGAGTAGGATTTTGCTTGTGTGTTTCCTATAGGAAAATAAAACTTAAGAATTAGAAGAAATTAAAATGACACCAAATACCAAAAATTAAAAGGGTGTGGTTTCAAATTGCTTTTCTTTTATACAAAGTAGAAAGTAGGCCACAGTGGGCAGGGGCAGCATTCCATTCCTTATTTTGATTCCACAGTTTTTTATTCCATTTTCAAACCTAATTGTCAAATTGGCAATATTTTTCTAACTTAGTTTTTAGAGTGGGGTAAAAAGAGCCATGCTGATTCAGACATTGCAAAATAACTACGTTGCTTCTTTCAGTAAAACTATTTGACATTTAAAGGTCAAATGACATAGATTAATGTATACTTTCAGTGAATTAACTGCTTCTACTTCATTCTGAATACACAAATAACACAGTCTATGGGTGGAAAAGAAAATTCAGAGCTATTTATACTTTATTTCCGTACCATCCTTTAATATATTGAATTTTCACATCTTTGGCTTGTCCTTTGAGACATAAATGGACAAATAGGTATCAAACCTTACCAATGACCAGTTGCCATGAGTTGCTTCCAACTCATGGTGATCCTATGTGGATGAAAGTAGACCTGTGCTCCACTGTGTTTTCAATAGTTAATTTTTCAGAAGTAGATCTCCAGGCCTTTCTTAGAGTTAGCAGCCCATTGTGCTATACTTTGCACCGCCCAAGAACTCATCAAGCCTTAAGCGCCCCCAATATTCCCCCAGGCTCAAAGAGAGGTATGATTCCTACACCTAGCCTGAAGTTCTCAGGAGGACTGAGACACATACTTCACTGGCTAATATACCTTCTTTCTCTTAGGAACTCCAAGTTTATACACTAAATCTCACATTTTGTGGGGACATTAGATACAAGAAATTAAAACTTTCAATCTGTTAAAGTTTAGGCTGAATTCTAGATGCACGGTCAAGAGCAAAGCAAATTTGAATTTTTCCATTTCCAAGAAGTCATTCACCAAATGACACCTGGAAATATTGATTGGAAAGAAGGTCACATTTTGTTTTGCCCCTTGATGATAGTTACATAAGTGTGTTCCAAATCATATAGGTCAACACACTTTTTTCTGTAAAGAACCCCAGAGTAAAAATGTAGTATTTGTGGGCCACATACTGTCACTGTAACATATTCTTCTATTTTTTTTTTTTAACAGCCCTTCAAAAATGTAAAAACCATTCTTAGCTCAAAAGCCATACAAAAGCAGGCCACAACCTGCACTTGTCTCATTGTTCCTAGTTTACCAACCCTTGCTATAAATTGAGAGAGGAATTAAAATAAAATCCTTGTATGAATGTTATTGCATTGTTTACCACCATTCTATCCAATTACTCACCAATCCCAAGATTTCCCCGTTCATAATTACTGACCTCCTATTCTGCTCTCATGTCCTTTTAAGCATGATAATCCCTTTTCTCCATAGCCCTGTGATATTCAACTTCCCCTAAGTTTACTTCCTGTCATAATTACATTTGTTTGTTCAATTAATGAATCCATGATAGTCTGTTGGCTCTTTGATGACAGGGATATATCTTTCTTGCCATTTTCTGTTTCCTGAGCACCTAACAAATTATTGGCCCAGAGTAAGTATTTAATTGACATTTTTTGACTGAATGATGAATTTATTAGAAATCTAACTCTGAATCGGCTGAACTAAAGGAGGAATACATGAATGCCAGACCAAAATAACCCCCGCCAGGATGTTTCATGAGCAAATATTTAACACATGCAAACAAATATCCCGAATCAGTCAGGGCACACCATTATATATAATAAAACATAAGTCAAAATTTTTACTATATTTCCCTTGCTTGGAAACAGTCTGAATGGTACCACAGAATATTAAAATACCAATTTTTTCCCCAGCCATGAGAAATTAAATTTTAAGCTTGCTTTGTTAATTCCAGACTTATCGGATGGGTATTGGATAACCACCAACTAATCAATGTGGAATGATAGTAAAATTTTTAAATTCAGTTGCAAATTGAGGAGAATTTGAGCTGCAATCTTATTTTTCCATGCTTATTACCAACATCTTATTTGGATTATTTAATTATTTACAGGCTTTTTTTTTTTTTTTTTTAATATAAGAAGTTGGAGGATTTTTTGGTCTAAGAAATGTAGATTTACAGTTCATTACCTTGTGAATTTTTCAGTACTTAATTAGACATGTGACTTCCAAGGACTCACACTCATATTCCAAACGTAACAGTCTATAATAAACATACATACCAGTTGGGTTCTTTGAGAACTAAGGCTCACATTTGGAACCTTTGAAAGGTCTATTTTGACTAAATTTCCTTTTGGAGCAATCTTTCCAAAGTAAAATATTTAGAAAGAATTAAGTTGGTATAATTTTACAGTGATCAGTTAACAGCATTGAAAATGGTTGATTTAAATATCCTTTTTAATAATTCAAATTTTCCCTTTTTAAAATAAGATTTAGAAATTAAAGTTTTATTTAAAGCAGATTTGCCAGTACTCTTAGGGGAAACTTGCAGCTGTTTTGCACAATTCCATAATTGGTGTGCTTGCGCTTGGAAGATGGCTTCTTTGTAATATTTGTAATCTGGTTTTCTTTGGTTACAATTGAGATGATATACACTAAGAAAGTCCATGACTTTGCTTCTTTTAAACAGGTTTTCATTTCAGGTGGATCAAGGAGTGAACGTTGTGATATTGTTTCCAATTTAATAAGCAAAGGCTGCTCGGTTGATTCAATAGAATGCCCATCTGTGCATGTAATACCAAGTGGAAATGAAATTAATACCCAGGTGACACCAGGAGAAGTGTCGATCCAGCTGCGTCCAGGTTTGTCAATTTTCAAATAATCATCTTAAAAATCTTCATTCAAAATTATACTTTTCTGTTTGATCATATTTACTTTTAGGTGGCATGCAGTATTGTTGGAGCAGAATTAACGGTGGGCTCACAATCAAGAAGGGAGAATTCTAGCCTTTATCGTACCACTACGTCCTTGAGCGGCACAAACGGTTAAATGCTCAATTGCTAGCCAAAACCTTCCCAGTTCAACCTCACCCAGAGGCTTCTCAGGAGATAGGCCTGGGTATCTTCTTCTGAACAATCACAGCCTTGAAAACCTTGTAGAGCAATTCTACTCTGCACATATGGGGTCACCATGAGTTGGCATAGTCCTGACAGTGACTAACAATAGTAACATTGTCCACTAGCTATCAGTGTGACCTTGAACACTTTGCAAATCTGACCACACTACGTTATAATTATGCATTTACAGACCTGCTTACATAGCAGTGTAATTGTATTCCTTCTCCACTCTCAGCTCTGGGAGAAAAGGAACATGTTGCATTCCATCCTGTTTCTCCGGTGCATGGAAGAGTGCTGGTACATAGTCAGAACTCATAAATATTTATTGAATTACTTGCTTGATTTATTAATTAATAAAATATATGTGTTTAGTGAAACACTTAGAGCCTTTGTGATCAATATTTAAGTACAAAATTAAAATGCAAATTTTTTGTACTTACCTTGGGCTACTTTGGGATATCCCCTGAGATAAACACACACCTCTCCTCTTTTACTTCCCTTGTGTTTCCCCTTCCATCACAGTGTATCCCACACTGCCATGAAGTCGGATCCGACTCATAGAGATGCCTCCTTGGGTTTCCAAGGCAGTATCTCTATGGAAGTAGATTGCCCAACCTTCCTTCTGAGAAGTGACTGGTGGGTTTGAATCACCAGCCTTCTGGTTAGCAGTCAAATGCCTTAGGCACTATGGCACCAGAGCTTCTGACACATATGTGGGACTCTGGAAAGTAATCATTTCCCCACAATGCAGAATTCCATATACAAACTACATATGGCAAGATAAGCCCAGGTACACAGGTATGCACCATTCAATTAGATGGATTTAGTTTAAAGCCATATGACATTGGTTTCAAGCCTCCATTATTTCATTCTGGGTGGTCTTGTCCTGTCATTAAAATTTTAAGTAAACATTCTTGACACGTACTCCTCCCCATTCCAAAGCTGACCTATTTCTTCCAGACTCTTTGATTACCAGAAAAACAAAGTCCATTTCTTTCTTGGCCCTAGGCATGTTCCTAGCTTCCAGTTAAAACTGCTCCTCACCATATACAATAATTAATACATCTCAGTATGTACCCTTCCCCAAGAGTAAGAGTTGGAAAGGGTTCTACAAATATGAAAGTAGTTGGTTTAGTAAGATTATGGTTCTTGCCACCTTCTATTGCAAAAAAATAGTGTGGTTATTGTGTATGTAAATGTATAAACTCTTACTCACCTAATCCTAACTCGGTATGTTCACTAGACTCTGCCCTTAGATTTTCCTATAATTACACAAGCATTTCTCTTTCACATACAACCTTTCACGAGGATATTTGCGCAATCATCTTTATTTTTTTCTTGTAAATAAGCAATTACTATACATTTTTCCCCTTCACCTGAGTTAATATGTGTCTATCTTCTAGTTAGTGGCTTACCTGCCCTTCCCCGCTACTCCTGGTAACCATCAAAGAACACTTCCCTTTCTGTGAAATCCTTCTCTTGACTTTTTACAATAGTGGTTTCATATAGTATTTGTCCTTTTGTGATTGACTGACTTCACTCAGCATAACGGCTTCTTAGTTCAACCATGTTAGGAGATATTTCTCAGACTCATTATTGTTCTTCAACATTGCGTGGTATTCCATTGTGTGTATGTACCATAGTTTGTTGATCCGTTCCTCTCCTGATAGTCATCTTTAACCATTTTTTTTTTTTCTCTTTTAGTCTAATAGGTTCATTATCCTAGTTTTAATCAGTTAGATAACTACCTGGATCTTCACTTGAAATAGGTTCTAAAATCCTCATTTTTTAATGTATTTTAATTTCCCCTTAATATCATCATCCAGGGCCTTCTCCATTGTTCATCCACAAGATTCTCCAGGATCTTGATGCAAGGCTATCTCCCCTTTCAGGCTGTATCAAGATCAACTAATACTGCACCTACACCAACAAGTTTCCATTGAATAGATTCCAACTCATGGAGCCCATGTATGTTAGAGTTGAGCTGTGCTCTGTAGGATTTTCAATGACTGATTTTTTAGAAGTCTTTCTTCTGAGACATATCTGGCTGAACTTGAACTGCCAACCTTTTGTTTAGCAACCAAGTTGTTGTCACTACTCAAATTATTGAGGTTCTATACCAAACCAAAGACCTGTTTGTCACTGAGTCGATTATAACTCATAGAAATCCTATAGGATGGAGTAGAACTGCCTCATTGGGTTTTCAAAGTTCAAATCTTTATGGAAGCATTGCTACTTCCATATGGAAGAAGATTGCTACTTCTTTCTCCTGTGGAGCAGCTGGTGGGTTTGAACTGCTAATCTTCCAGTTAGCAACCTAGTACTTTAACCACTGTGCCAACAGGGTTCCTGTAAGGGCACTGATAGACATCTATAGCAATTGTATTTCAACTTTCTCATGCAAACTGGTCTGGGATCACTTTATTCTTACCTTTAGTGTGGTTTGGAATATATTTTTATTATATTTTAGTTTTATTACATTATACACTGACTAAATTGTTTTTAAGGAATATTTGTTGGACTATATTTAAAATCAGATATTTTAAATGAGATTGAAAAAACGGACACTTTTTTTTTTACATTGTAATTTCTCAACTATCTCTTTTTCTTATTTGTACCTATTAATCTTATGGAAAAATAAAAGTAGAAATAGGCTACTGATACAAGTTAATGTTCCCTAAGAATGCTGACAATGAAGTCCTTAGGAAGGTAAGGGAGAGAAAGTATCTAGTTCTGCTTCAGAAATAATAAGATATCTATAAGAAGAATTAGTATAACCAGTATTTCACTAATTCAAGACAAGTTTCCAATTTTATTTCTTTTAATAGTTCAAATAAAAGAGTCCTTTAATTTAGGACAGCATATTTTAAATTTAAGATGTTTCAGGTATATCATATGTTTCCTTAATTCAAAGCATTTAAAAATGAAATCAAAAAGAGAAATCCTCACATTTCTTCCCTCAACCCCTTGAACACATCCTCCATTTTGTCTCCCACAGAAATTCAGAGGTTGGCTAGAGTCCATTCCTTGCCATTTTCAACTAGGCTATCTCATATCCAGAGCTTCTCCTTCCCCTTGCTCAATTATAACAAATAGAAATTAGGTTCTCTTTTTTCCTGCTACAAGTTTCCATGCTTTTTTTTTCATTTTTTTCAGTTTCATCTCAAGAAGAAAATTTTTTAATTATCTTTTCTTAATATTCAACCATCTCTTTGTTAAAGCCAGTTGGTCAGGGATGCTCACACTATCACCTAAGAGTTTCACAAACTCATTCTAGTTCTTAATTCTTTGGTCGGTTCAAACCAATCACAGTCAATAGCTCTTAGAAGATCATCACCTTTCCTCCAAGTCCTCTTAGCTATTCTGTGTCTCAAATCTACTCCTTCATTGGTGTTTAATTGAAGGACATATGGATCCTGGCTTTTAGAATCTGGAAAGTGGTACGGATGAAACTTTCCAAGGGATAATAAACTGGCAGCATGAATATTCTGAGGCCATTTAATATTCTCTTTTCTTCTTAAGTAGAAGAAGAAACTCTCACTTCCTCTTAAGTATAAGCTCTCACAACAAACACTGTGGGAAAGAAGTCATAACTTGGCTTCGTAATGTGGTAAATATGTGGGCCATATGAAATGCTATACCAAAATGGACATCACTTGTATTTCAGTTCTAAAACATTTATTGAGTTGATTATGCAGTGCAAAACCCTGAAGCTTCAAAGGTGAAAAAATATAACTCTTACCCTAAAGTTGCTTGGGAGCTCTGGTAGTGTAGTACCAAAGGCATGACTGCTAACCAGAAGGCTGGTGGTTCAAACCCAACAGCCACTCCTTGGAAGAAAGGTTGGGAAATCTACTTCCATAGTGATACCACCTTGGAAACCCAAGGAGGGGTCGCTATGGTTGAGTCTAACTCGATGGCACATAACAACAACAACAAAAACAAAGTTGCTTAGAATCTAGTAGTAGTAAAAACAATTACTAACAATATATGTATATTGCATACCAAGTACTTGCTAAATGTTTTACATAGATTGTCTCATTTAGTAGCTCTTAGTAATTAAAAGAAGGTAAAGATGCAAAATCTGGCATCTTATAATAATGTAATTGATAAGCACCATAAAAAAAATACAAACTCACTGCCATCAAGTCACCATTGAGTCGGTTCCGACTCATAGTGACCCCTCCTTTGGTTTCCAAGGCACTATCTCTATGGAAGTTAATTGCCCACTCTTCCTTCCGAGGAGTAGCTGGTGGGTTTGAACTGCTAGCCTTCTGTTTAGCAGTCAAATGCCTACAGGTATAGAAAAAAACATACTTAACAGAGGAGAATGCATTTGTGTAATTTATGTAGAGAAGTTTGTTATGTTAGAACAAGAGAGAGATAGAAGCAAGAATATGGAGATGTTTATTTGTTACATTAAATACTTGGACATTAGCCATCAGATGGAGAGTTACTGACAAATTTTAAGCAGGGAGTGACAAGCAATTTTGAGTTTTCAAAAAATCAACTTGATGTAAATAATGATTACAGGAAAATGGAACTGGAGTACAAGATAATTGAAGAGGCTATGTAAGTAATCCAGGCAGAAGACAAAAAAATCCAGTGTGGAAGGGAACATGTTTGTAAGGTGTACTAGCTAATTAACTCACTACAGTCGAGTCAGTTCCACTCATAGTGACCTCTTCTTGGGCTTCTGAGGCAGTATCTTTATGAGAGTAGATTGCCCAATCTTACTTCTGAGCAGTGGCTGGTGGGTTTGAACCTCCAGCCTTCTTGTTAGCAGTCAAATGCCTTAGGCACTATGCCACCAGAGCTCCCTTTGTATGGTGTGGTATACTAAAATGTGTTTTTTGTTTCTATATTTAACGTGATAAATAATAAATAAAGGAACAGACTGAAGACTAAAATACCCAAAGAGATTTCCAAATTTTAAACCTTTTAGGATGTCAAGAGTGATTAGTTTGAGGTACAATGTCAAAGTAACCCGACCCTACCTCATGTTGGAAATTCTACATCCAAAAAAGAGAAAAAAAAAAAAAAAAAAAATGGAGAAAGAAATGTTATCGTCAGTCAAACACTAAAGTCAGTTATATTTTCACACAGTTGATCTTATCACTTATGTTGAGTGCTGGGAATTAACTCTCTAATGTAGAAGGAAAAAAAAGACCTAAAGTAGATGAGGTAATGTAATTTGAATACCCTGCACTCATGAGAATTGGATATTTTAAAGCTATTCACATAAGACCACACCCAAGTACATTCTTCCCATTTACCTGTACTCCAGAAATAGAAAGCTAATGAAAAGAATGAAGTCTTTGGACCATGGCAACAAAGTACATGAACAGGAAAACCACTGAGTCATCATTTCATTTCTCATTGTAACAAATTACTTAGCTTACTTCCTGTGATGAGTAAAGAAAGACATCAGAGATGGAAATTAACTAACCACTATCCTTTATCTTCAGCACTCAAAACCCCCAAGATGACAAGCACAGCTATAATAACCTTATTGTGAAAGATGAAATGACACATTGACTTAAGTATACCCCCATTAAAATTTAGTTTAAATATTAACCCATGTTACCTTACAACCAAACATAATTTGATAG
>NW_006921595.1:16815344-16847906 GCF_000298275.1 Orycteropus afer afer | reverse complement strand
ACTGCTAACCAGAAGGCTGGTGGTTCAAACCCACCAGCCACTCCTTGGAAGGAAGATGGGGCAATCTACTTCTGTAGTGATACTGCCTCGGAAACCCTAGGAGGGGTCGCTATGAGCCGGGTCTGACTCGATGGCACATAACAACAACAACAACATATATATGTATAACAAAATACCAGCCTAAGAAACCTGCCTTCAAGAGGTTTTTCCCTCATATAATTATCCAAACCAAAGCTAACTTGAGATCAAATTTGGAGAGTGTCTCAGGCTGTCGAGTAAACTATATCAATCCAAGCTTGGTCCCTTCAATTTCTTCCCTAACAAGCAAATGGGGCTTGGGGTCAGCCTATCTAGTGTCTATGTAGAGCTGGCTACTTGAAGCTAGAACGTCACAGGGAATTCAGGTGCTTCACAGCTTAAGAGTAGTGATTATTGTTCTCTCTAACAATATCTAAAAGCTTATATATGAAAAGATTCTCCTTTTGTTTTTCTGAGGTCTCTGTCTCTGCTGAGATCTTGAACTGGCTCAGGTGCATATGCTAAACCCAGCATCTATGTAATCCCAAATCAAGCTACAGCAGCCTTACACCCTCACACGCTGATCATTTGGCAATGCTTTATCACATCCCTCTTCTTTGCTGAGGCCAGAGAGATCAGAATCTGCTTGCTAGGATACGAACAGCTCAAGTCTGCTAAGGGCCCCCATGTGGCTGGCATTTGGTTGGAGCTCCCTGAATAGCTTCTTGTTATTGTTGTTAGGTGCCGTCGAGTCAGACCCGACTCATAGCGACCCCTCCTTGGGTTGCCAAGGCATGCATCACCACGGAAGTAGATTGTCCAACCTTCCTTCCGAGGAGTGACTGGTGGATTTGAACCACCAGCCTTCTGGTTAGTAGGCAAGTACCATAGCTTAGGCCTCCAAGGATTATGCCTTTGTTGATGCTACACAGGTGTTGCCTGTTTGCTGAGGTCACCAACCCATACTGCACTGAGGCCCCTGCACAATATGCCAAATATCTAGTGCATTTAGCCTTGACTCTGTGAAAACAGAAAGCCACTGTCTTTTAATAGACTTGCTTGAATGATCCACCAAGATGAAAGGTACATGTGACCTGAGCCTGAAGCTGTCAGCCATATTAATCATGTCTAAATCACAACAGATAAGAACCAACTATACACTTTGTAGAAAACAACAACAAGAACAAAACAACTTATGGCTCAAATGTGTTGCTCCACAATGCCAAGATCCAAATACCAACACATTGAAGTTCCAGGTCCTTCCTTGAGGACAGCACCTCAGTTATCCTCACACTCTGCTTTCATTTCTCATTCATCTGGGCCTATGCAGCAAATCCTGTTTCCTGAATTGAATTTCACCCAAACTGTAGGACACATACTATAGGGACAGGTTTCTTCATGATATGCCAGAAGACAGAGCAAAATATATGATCTCTGGAGGCAGCCCAGCTTTTAAAGGGCAGGGGTAAGAGATTGAGGTAGGCTGACTAGGCATGCTCTGATTCTCTTTTGAAATTTTGGGGCCAGAAAGCTAGGAATGCTACACTAATGGTGCTTCTGCCACAGAAAAGCAAATTAGGAATGAGAAAATAGCCCCCTACCCCCATAATTATTACTATATGTTTGTTGTTGTTGTTGTTATGTGCCATTGAGTTGGATCCGACTTATAGCAACCCCTCCTTGGGTTTCTGAGATGGTATCACTACAGAAGTAGATTGCCCAACCTTCCTTCCGAGGAGTGGCTGATGGGTTTGAACCTCCAGCCTTCTGGTTAGCAGTCAAGTGCCTTAGGCACTATGCTACCAGAGCTCCGTTTTGAATATATTGGGTAGGTATTCTGACTGTAAAACATCTGATCTATAAAATAATTTAAAAGAAAATATTGCTATTTTTAAGCATATTAGGACTGAAAATATGATTTCATAAATCAGGAGATGTTTTTAATAAATAAATCAGACTATAAATTGTTTATATTAATCGGTGTTTATTTAAAAAGAAAAACAATTTTTTTTTTCCCACTCAAAACTTTTCCCAAGAACATATAATTAATGGCTTATAAAACGTTTGCTTTATTGATTAAAAAAGTATAAGTCAAAAATTCTAAATTTTCTTGATGTAAATTGATGCTCTCTCACCATATATTTTTAATTAAATTAAAAACAGCATTACCATGTAGGGTGATAGGAGAATAACCCAGTTTGTTGTATCAAACAGTAATGGGCAGACCGAAACAAAACTATATTGCAGACACTATTGCCCTTGGAAGGAGCTCTCATGGCGTAGTGCCTAAGGTATTTGACTGCTAACCAGAAGGCTGGCGGTTCCAAACCACCAGCCACTCGTAAGGAAGGTTGGGCAATCTATTTCCATAGTGACACTGCCTCAGAAACACAAGGAGGGGTGGCTATGAGTCGAATTGACTCGACAGCAGTGAGTTTAGTTTTTGGTTTATTGTCCTTAGAATTCTCCTCACATTTTCTCTCTTCTCATGCAGTTCTTTTGTCCAGAGCCAGTGACTCTGTGATCCCTCTTTAACATATTTGCATTGAGGACCAACTATGTCCCTGACAAAGGCTGTCATGTACGTTCCTTAAGTCCCCAGTTTGGCAATCCTTGGTATCATTCTTTAAACCACTGTCTCATTTCTTCTCTCAGCTAATTTTTGGGAAGAATTTTATCAAGGAATTCATGATGAGGTACTGGTATTTTAAAGAGTTTAATGTACTATCTAGGACCAGAGTTTCCACATCTCATATGTAAATATGCCTTAACCCAAAATAATAAATTTACCACTACATCCCAAAACAGGTGACTTTGTGAAGTTACCGTTCGGATTTTCCTCGAATTGTTCCACAAACATAACCACCTACTGTTTTCTCTTGGGATAGAGATGGTGCTTGCTGTTTTATGCTGTGCTTTTCTAGATTCCAAGGGAAATATAGGTTCATGTGGAGATAAATATATTTCTTGATACATTTACATTGAGATGGTCCATCTGTTACTTTCTGTTCTGTAGAATTGTGAGGAATGCATCGCAGGTATTGGAGACTAATGACTTGGTATGTTTTTCAAACTGCCTTAACATATTCCAGAATATTCCTCATTTCATTCATTATGGAGAAAGTTGTGATAATTGTTCTAGATGCTGAAACGTGCCTGACTATTTGACAGTTTATCCTAAGACGTTGAAATGAATACATGATTTTTCCTTTCTCTGAACTAGGAGCTGAAGCTAATTTTATGTTGAAAATTCATCCTCTGAAGAAATATCCTGTGGACCTTTATTATCTAGTTGATGTCTCAGCATCAATGCACAATAATATAGAAAAACTAAATTCTGTTGGAAATGATTTATCTAGAAAAATGTCATTTTTCTCCCGTGACTTCCGCCTTGGATTTGGCTCATACGTGGATAAAACAGTTTCACCCTATATCAGCATCCACCCAGAAAGGATTCATAATCAGTGCAGGTATCTCGTGTTTGTTGTGGATTTCATATTGCTAAATGAAATATTTTTTTCTCAGAAATTCTAGCTTTGTTTTGTTTCATACAAAGAATATATAAATTATCACATTTTTGTCTTATTAGAATCTAAAATATTTTGAGGGGGAGAAATGTTTCTATCTGAAAATTTTTTGATCTAATCTATAGGTTGAATTTTTTGTCATATATTTCTTCAAATATCACTCATTCAGTTTTTATTTTAAAAATCTATATGTTAGTGACTAAAACATTAATAATTTGATTGCCACATATATAATTATTTCTTTGAAAATTTTGTATTTCTCATTTTGAATGCTCCAAATCTACTGCATTAATATTTCTTGCATTTTAAAGTATTTATCTTGCCAGGACTAATCTCTGGGAGCTCTGGTGGCGTAGTGCCTAAGGCATTTGACTGCTAACCAGAAGGTTGGCAGTTCAAACCAACCAGCCACTCTGTGGAAGACTAGGCAATCTACTTCTGCAAAGATTTATCACCTCAGAAACCCAAAGGGGTCACTGTGAGTCGTAATCGGCTTGATGGCAGTGAGGACTAAACTCTATTTCCATCACTTTACTGTGATTGTGTTATAATTATGTTGCTTATACCTGACAACAAGGAAAGTTCAGCTATCACATGGAAGGTGGGTCAAAGAATGAGAATTTGACTGTTTTAAAAGAATCTTTTCCCTATCATTTTAGGTCTGAGCCTAAGTAGCACATGCTCCATCATGAAAAAAACTGATCTTAAAATGTTTCTCACACACTGTTGTCACTAGCTTGCTGAATTTTCTGAGACAAATAAATGTGTACAGTTCTTCCCTCATAAAACATTTTATTTTTAACATGTTCTTTCCTACTTCCATAAATTGCCCAGGTCAGCTTACAGTACATATTCCAATTTAGCAAAATAACTCTGCTGTCTGTTGTACCAGAACAGAACTGATTCATCTCCTAATAAAGCATCATGAGCCTTCTCCTGGAATGGAAATGTGCCAGAGGAATGTTTCTCACTTTGCAGAGTATCATGAAGTTCACAAAACAATTTAAATATATTATCATCATCCATCAATAATTCCATGCCAAGCATTGTTCTTAATAGCTGCATAATATTTTTCAAAAACCAAACAATAATATAGTTGTTTTGGTTATCTCTAGTGCAGCTCTAACAGAAAATACCACAAATGAATAGCTTCAACAAACAGGAGTTTATTCTCTTACAGTTTACAACAACCAAACTCACTGCCATCAAGTCGAATCCGACTCATCGTGACCCCTCCTTGGGTTTCCAAGGCAGTATCACTATGGAAGAGGCTAGAAGTCCAAGTTCAAAGTGCCAGGCTCTAGGGGCTTGGTGAAAGCTACTCAACCTTGGGCTTCAGCTCTACCTCTTGCTCTTGGTCCTCTAAAGCTGGAGACTTCTTTAACTCAGACAGCTGTTCGCTGCTGAGGCTGACTAACCCAAGGTCGACAAATAAAATGGCACAGTCTGAAAATTATCAGTCACAGCAGGGTGCTGGTTCAAGTCCAGGAAAATCCTAAGATTGGCAGACAACAGGGCAGGCTGCTGACTGAAGACTAGACCACATGCAGGGTCCAGTATGCCAAAAAGCTCAGAGATCTTTCTCCAAGCTTCTCCTGATATACTGATAGCAGAACATATCCCTAAGTCAGCTACTCAGCTGCTCAAAGCACATTCTGCCATGGAGTTGATTACCAGTCTCATCATGGGCAATAACTGCATCCAGCTGCCCAGCTACTCAAAACCAGGCCCAGCCAAGTTGACACACAACTTAACTACCCCAATAGTATTGTAAATAAATTCCCAAAATATTTCCCTAAAAGGGTTAGTCAGCTGTTCATTGGTCAGATGTGATAGGTAATCGCTACAAACTCAACTCTTAACTCAGGGAGTGTTTCATTATGTTGTACGTCATGTTGCTATGAGTCAGGATCGAGTCGACGGCACCTGACGACAACAACATAAACTCTAATTCTCTCTTGAAAACTCACAACTGAGCTTAGATTTGTCTTTCCCACTTGCAAAGAAATATTAACCAATATTGGACTTCTTTCTGATTTTATAAAGTACAGATTTTCCCGTTATAAAATTTCCTTGGCCAAATGAAGGATTTTTCTCTTGTGGCAACCATATATAACTTTACTATTATTAGTATTCTGGAGCTTTGAAGGTGGCAAAGCAAAATAGAATTTATCTCTTCTTTTCTCACGTAGTGACTATAATTTAGACTGCATGCCTCCCCATGGGTATATTCATGTGCTATCGTTGACGGAGAACATCACTGACTTCGAAAAAGCAGTTCACAGACAGAAGATCTCTGGAAATATAGATACACCAGAAGGAGGTTTTGACGCCATGCTTCAGGCAGCTGTTTGTGAGGTAAAAATTTTGAAGTGTTTGCTCAGATACAAAACTCTCAAAGTATTTAGAATATTTATTTTCTCTTTGATTTCCAGAATAGCATAAAAGAATACATTCCTCGTCTATATCTTATTAGTCACCAATGTTATTCCTTTTGGAATGTGTTTGGGACTGAGGGACTAAATTGGAAGAAGGATGTAAATAGAAAGAGATAAAAGAGAAAGACTAACTTACGCACATGGGAAATCCATTCAGAAAGGGCCTCTCTTTTCATGCACCACGCTCCAAGGAGGGAAAGGAAGTAGCCTTGTCACACCACACTGGATGCTCTGCATTTAGGAAATCTGGCCTTTTTCCTCCTCTAGGAGAACATTAGAAATCTCTCACCAGGAGTTAGTGTGGTCAAATGACTGTAATTAAATAGAAGATATGCAATTTAAAATTAATACTATTTATGCAGCAGCATTGAATTAATGCACATCATTCTAGCCTGACTTAATGTTTGTTAGGTTGAAATAATGTTTACTGGAAGGTAAAGACTACAGTATAACTCTGTTATTGTACAAGGTCTAATTACATGTTTGTTCTAAGAGTCATATTGGGTGGCGAAAAGAAGCTAAGAGATTGCTGCTGGTGATGACAGATCAGACATCTCATCTTGCTCTTGATAGCAAATTGGCAGGCATAGTGGTGCCGAACGATGGAAACTGCCATCTGAAAAACAACGTCTATGTCAAGTCCACAAGCATGGTAATGTAGCATTATCCCTTGGTAGTTATGGCTCTTTTGGTTAAAGTATAAGTTTAAATTGGCAATTCAGTTGTTCTTGTACCAAGAAATAAACTAAAGGAGCAAACTAGAGAGCCAGGATAGGCCATGAGAGAGAGAAATGGAACAATGCTGTTTGTAAATGCTGATCAATCTATATAATGCTAAAATGCTTTGATAGTATCTAGTAATTGACTCATCGATGTGCTACAAAACACTCCATGAAAATAAAAGTAATAAGAAGTCTGCTTTATATGCAATTGAGAGAACTTCCAAGGTAAAAAAAAAAAAAAAAAGTATGCCTTTGCTCTATGCAAATAAACAAGTTCTACAGTATCTACAAATATATTAAGAGATGGTAAGAAAACTGTATCAGGCTGTGAAATTCTCACAATGCAATAGGTAGGCACTGAATAGAGACCAAAGAACAAAACTTAGTAGGAGCTCTGGTAGCATAGTGCCTAAGGCACTGGACTGCTAACCAGAAGGCTGACGGTTCAAACCCACCAGCCATTCCTCGGAAGGAAGGTTGGGCATTCCTACTTCTGTAGTGATACTGCCTCAGAAACCCAAGGAGGGGTCGCTATGAGTCGGGGCCGACTCGATGGCAAATAACAACAACAGTAAAACAAAGCAAGCTTTCTAAACTCTGTACCTCCTTCTTTCCCCCTAAAAAATATTGATTTGTAAAATGTACTTTGAAATCAATGGATATCTGGATTTCTTCCAGAGGATTAAAGTATGAATCATATGCTTAAATACAGTCTCCCAGAACCACATTTTCTTCAGTACAGATATTCTACATGCAGAAAATCATCAGTCCAAGGCATCATTTGTTTCTGATGCTGATACCTGCTTAAATATTTTGCAAATGTGTTACATAGAAATTCCCAAACTTTTCAGTTTACAATGCTTTTAGTGTGTCTAATTTTTCCATGGTGCTTGTAGACCAGAGCAAATGCTTAGCAGTTCTGTTTATTAAATAGTAGGCTCAAATAACTCAATAAATAAATGTCCTTGCCTCGGAAACCCAAGGAGGGGTCACTGTGAGTCGGGTTTGACTCGACGGCACATAACAACAACAACAACAGAGCATAGTAGCTAGTTAAAATATATATATATATATATATATGTGTGTGTGTGTGTGTGTGTGTGTGTGTATTTATATCATTATTGAATAATCATAATAATTTATTAATGGGAACTTCCCAAATCTTGGACTCAGATTGGACAGCACCACTTTGATTTCCTGTTCTACCTTGATTTCCACACTGCTCTTGTTAATCAAAACAGTCTCCAAAAACCCAGCCTTGCAAACATATGATATCATCTGAAGAAATATACATAGTCCAATCTAATGGTAAAACTGTGGTCTACCGAAAGTTGGTAGTTCATGGGTACCTGGCAGGAACTGAGTTTCACCAATTCCCTTGAAATTTTAACATATTTCACGGCACCCTTGTGAGTTGACTCCAGTGGCCTGGGACACTTCTGCACATAGTTTGGGTAACTGCACTATTAGAAGCATAAAAGTTATACTGAAATTTGTGTGTTTCCTCTGAGAAAAATTTAAATAGATAACAGTTAATCTGGAACACCCTACCAGACATGTAGAAAGTCTGCATGTTGTTATTGTTGTTATGTGCCATCGAGTCAGACCCAACTCATAATGACCCCTCCTTGGGTTTCCAGGGCGGTATCACTACAGAAGTAGATTGTCCAACCTTCCTTCCAAGGAGTGGCTGGTGGGTTTGAACCGCCAGCCTTCTGGTTAGCAGTCAAGTGCCTTAGGCACTATTACCACATAAAGCAAGTTCTACCCTGGGTAGATTTAGTTTCTTGAAAGCAATCTCCCAGTGTAAAGCTTTTTAAAAAGTAATTAGAGTTTGAATTTAAAATAACTCTGGAATTCGGAATTGTCCCAATGGTGTCATTGTGCATTCCATTTGCTAATTCCCTCCCACTCAGCCCCATTTTGCTTTAGCAGGCCCACCCACTCCAGCTTTGTCATTTCGTATCTATCATTAACTTCCTTCTATTTAACTTATGATCTAAAGTGAAGTTCTATATTGTTTATTAGGGAGTGGAGGCAGAGACAGGAGGAACTATTCTACTGTAAGATGAAGAGAAGCTTGCTTTTTTTAAAAAAAAAGAAAATAACAATCACATTGTTCTCAAATTGCGTTATTCTTTTGAAGTTTTGCCAGGTCTCTGAAGTCATCTCTCCATAACTGTATTTGAGGCAGTATTGTTGCTTATCTTGGGAGTATTCCTTAAGCAAAGAAACTCCCCCATCATTTTAGACATGTATCATGTCATGGAATCTTATGAAAATAAATTATAAATCTGGTCCAATTTTAGGCAGTAGTAGGGTTGTTATGACACCAGGAATTTGGACAATCTGTCATGAACTGCTCTTTACTTCTTGAATATTGTTCCACTTCTTTAAAAGAATGAACCTCCCACACGTCACAGATGTGGCATGTTGAGTACCATAAAACCAAAACACAGTGGTTTGTTAACACCTTACGAGAATAATTTTATTTCAGTTATCCCAGGTGTGTATTTCAAGTAGTTTTTCTTCCTAAGAAATTGGTCATTCCTTTCATTTTTGGGAAACTACCTTAAAACAAAGAAGCTGAAGCATTTTAATTGATACCTGTGCCAAGAGTTTATATATATAAAAGGTGCCATAGTTCTGAAACCTTCCATAGCTAAGGTTACCCTGACCCTGACCCTAAATGTATCTGCACTTCCTTCTCTTAGTTGGCTATACCAGAGGAATTTAAAACTGTGTCAGTTAGACAAGCATAAGTATAAGTAATCAAACAGTATGTTTCCTGAATTATCTCTAGCAGCCAATACAAATAATATTGAATGGTATCTGAGCTTCTTGATCCAAGACTCTGGTTATTTTTTTTTAACTAAAGGAAATAATTGATAACAGAACTTTAATATTTCTAAATTACATGGACCAGAGTTCTACTGAGTGTATGTATGCATAGCCATTTCCTGAAGGTCAATGTGAGTTCCAGAATAATAGCAACTACTTTTTTTTAAAAAAATATTAGTTAACCAAAAGCACTGTAGCAAACACATTGGAAACAGTATCAAATTTATCTTTGCAATAACTCTATAAAGCCGTCATAATTGTCCTTTTCTTACAAATAGAAAAATTGAAGGTCGGAAAGATTAAGTAAGTTGCCTGAGGATATATAGTTAAGAGTCTAAAAAGTAGCAGGATTGGGGCTCAATCCAATCAGTCTTACATCAAAATTTACTTTGCCACTCAGTGTCTCAACTGAGATGTAGAAGAAATAGAGCAACGACGTTCATGGTGAAATTTCTGGTCTAACTTTTTGATTGCAGTCTTATTTATGTCTTAACAGCAACATGAATCATAAATTAACCAAGTATTATTAAAAATTATGTGTGTGTGTGTGTGCATGTAAGGAACTCTGGTGGTGTAATTGTTAACACATTTTGGCTGTTAATCAGAAGGTCAGCAGTTTGAACCTGCCAGCCACTCCACAGAAGAAAGCTGAAGCAGTCTGCTTCTTTAAAGATTTATCGCCTTGGAAACCCAATGGGGGTCACTATGAGTCGGAATCGACTCAATGGCAGTGAGTTTGGTTTTTGATTTATATGTGTATGTATTACACTATGGAATAAATCACTTTTGCACAACGTATGCTTTAAGATTAAGTTAGCAAGTGCCTGAATGAAAAACTTAGTAAATAATGTCATTTTATCATTTATCCAATAATAGCAGTTTAAAATTTGCCATTCCTTTTTAAATGATAGATTTTATTACAAAACTTATTAATTGTGTAGAAGATAAAGTTATCAATGTTGAGAATCTGGAATTTCACCTGTCTCCTCAAACAGCCCCCTCAGGGTCATTCGTAACCTCAGTCAGGCTCCTGTGTCGCTAGCCAGCCCTCCTCACAACCATTCACCCCATCCTTGGTGGATGCAGAGAATAGCTTCAAGGTCTTCAGTAACAATCAGTGCAGACCAAGGAGACATGGGGAAGTGATGCACAGGGTATCCAGCAAACCCTTACGAAAGGGATTTTCGGGTCTTGGTATGACTCCCGGTCTTGAATCGAGAGATTCAAATAGGCCAGATCATACTCTACTACCTACTCTTAATTGTATTTGCGAGCTTAGGCATGATGTTTCTTTCTCTGTATAAACCTCTACTGAGGTCACTATCATGACCTCATAATATCACAGTTAGTGATTCTTCTCCCTTCTTATCGTATACCTTCTCAGAATCCCTTTACTACTGGCTTTACAGTAAATTGCTTTTCCTTTAACCTCATTTGTCTAGACTAGCGGGACTAGACTAACTTTAAACAAAGCTGGTTCATTGATATAGAGAAATGAGGGAGAATTACAGGTCATATTAACCATTACTAACCATTATTAATCAAACTATTACCATGGGTAAAAACAGTCAATATTGTACCACTTCTCATATAACTTTAACATGTACTTGTTTTATAGTAACTGATTTGAAAAGCTTTCTTGTTACCATATCAACTACATGGAATTACATTCAATTTATTAATAACTAAAGACGATGAAAGGAGCTCTGGTGGTGTAGTGGATAAGGCCTTTGGCTGCTAACCAGAAGTTTTGTGGTTCAAATCCACCAGCTGATCTGCAGAAGGAAGATGGGGCAATCTACCTCTGTAAAGATTTACAATTGCAGAAACCCAGTGGGGGTCGTCATTTTCAAGATGATGAAAGACAGTTAAAGAACATATACTGATTTCACTCATAACTCTACTACCTGAGTTAACAAACTTTTATCAAGTTATTATAATTGTTTTAATATTGCTTATAAGTTATTATAATTATTTCAATATTTTCAAAATCTGGGAGGCTTATTTATAATTAATACTGATATCAGACAGCACTCCATTTAAGGACATAATTTTAATTTTTTAGTAAAGAGATTTGTTCTGCAAATAATAGTTGGACTTTTTTTTTTTCCATTGAAAGAAAAAAATTGCACACACAATCACCTAGAACAGGCTCCAAATAGCTCGGCATGCTTTTATAGTGCCTCTAAAATGAGTACAAGTGATGGTTTGTACAAGTGGCACCATAAATACAAATTTGATGAAAATATTTATGAACTGGAATGTCTTAATGTCTTGATTAAATCATATTTAAGCAGAAAATTTTCCATTACTACTTTTGCTGAAAATCTTACAAAAATGATTAGTCCATGCCCCTCCTTCAATTAAAAAAAAAATCATAATTATAGTTGATACTGTATTTGGCAGGGACCAAAAGCTCAAATGCCTTCAGGGACTAGAGTAAAAGGATAAGTGAGTCAGGTCAAACAAAGCATATCCAAGGGTCCATCATGTAACCTTTGATAATGGCTTCCGAATGTCTTTTAGTAAACAGTCTTCATTAAAATCTGTCTTTTATTAAGCAATTCTATAATGTCTGGCCTTTTATATTTATGTCACACCACCCATCATCCCAGTAAGCCTTCCACAAAAAAGAATTATCTGGCCCAAAATACCAATAGTGTCAAAGTTAAGAAACCCTGGTCTAGCCAATATTGCTATTTCCCTCATTTTATATTCAAGAAAAGTGACGCACCAAAAAGATCAGAGTTCTGTCTGCTGTCACACAGCCATGCACAGAAGTGCTACAGTAGATGCCAACCAGTGTGACATCAGACATAAGTCCCTACTCATTACTAATCTGAAGCTAATAATGGCAGGATGATAGGTGAAAGCTGTTGCACATTTTAAGCCATTTAGTCTCCACCACTCTCAGAGTTGTTCCATAGATATGGAGACTGAGACAAGAGAGCGTAAAACACTTGCTCACATCGTTAGTAACTGTAGAGACAGGAGCTGAAGACCCAAGTTGTCTATTTCCAGAGCCTCTGCTCTTGGTGCTATTCTGCCGTTATGTCAGTGGTTTTCAGGCAGTTTTGCTCCCTGGAGAAATTTGGAAAAGTCTGGAGAGCCATTTTTGGGTTATCAGGGCTAAATGCCGATAGCACTGAAGTTAAGAAACCCTGACCTGAATGATATCACTTTGCAGCCATGGAGATATAAACCAGGCATTCGGGCTAGATGTGCACTGACAGCACATCACTTAAAGTTTTCATCTCTAAATAAATCTTTACTATCAGGTGGCTTTTATGTTATTTGCCGCTCCTCTAAAAAAGAAGGAGCTCTGGTGGCATAGTACCTAAGGCACTTGACTGCTAACCAGAACCACTCCTGGGAAGGAAGGTTGGGCAATCTACTTCCATAATGATACTGCCTCAGAAACCGAATGAGTCGGATCCAAAAATAATAATCCAGATAATTGAGTATTTTGTGTAACCATTTTTTAAAAAGTTTGGTTCTTATAATGATATTCACTGTTAAAAAATCTATAACATTTCATTTTTATTGTGAATCTCATTTGTATGTAGAGTCTGAATTTAAATAGTTCTTTTTTTCTCCACCTACGTATGCACATTATTAAAATTCTACCTCACATCTCTACACAGTTATCTCTGTGACTAGAATTGTTCCCAATGAATCTCTCTTACCTCCTCTCCCCTCTTGACATTTACAAGTTACTTCCCACAGGTCACAGAGAAGATGTCAGTGAAGAAGAAAAATGAAAACGGAATCCCTTTGCCCTTAATTACTTAGCAGCTGTCTTGGCACATTTTGTTCACTTCTCCCTTTTGCCCCTGAAATGACTGTTATCACTATTAATTATTTTCAGAGTTTAGAGAAACAATATGTACTGGCTTAGAAACAAGTGGAGTTAGGTTTGAGGAGCAGTGACATCATCAGAGCAGGGCAGCTGGCTGAGAGGGAGTATGTGCTCCTGCTAGTGAAGTAGAAGACATAAAAGATAAAACACTTCAAAGATAATGTGTTTCATGGTGGAAAGGAGGAGGGGTTCCAACAGTGACCATTAATCCACAGCTCTGCTGTCAACAGTGGTTTATTTAAACATCTGTTACACATTTGTAATTTAAAAAATCTGCTTCTAGGTACTTAGAATTTTTTAAAAAAGCAGTTTTCTTTCTAGAGTTAAAAAAAAAAAAAAAATGTGTCCTTTCAGCTTAAAAATCCAACTGACCTTCTTAATGAGCTTTTGGCCAAGTAAGAACTTTCTAGAGTTCAATTTTATGTATTTTGGTTAATGTGACTTCCTGTTTTTGAAAGGGGGAAAGGGATTAATAATAGTCCAAAAGCTGCTTGCGTTTTGGATTGTTCTTTAGAAAATCAATTTTATGATGAGTTAAGTATAAGCTGGTTAAAAACATATGGATTAAATTTTCCTTAAAATATGAATGGTTTTAAAAATTAAGAGGGAGGAGGCCTTGGCAATCTGTGATTACTTTCTGTTGAAGTAAAAGCATTTGAAAAGTAATTGCTGCCATTAGGGAAAAATAAAAAAAAACAGCTAGATTTACCCTTCTTTTACCTGTTCTCCTTAACTTACCAAAACCATACAAGCAAACTATCACAAACCTATTTTTTTACTATATACTTTATTAGGAACAAGGCATAAAAATATAGTTTATAATATTTTATTTTATTTTAAGATTGGATTATATTCTTAAAAAACTATTCTGGGCAGGATTTTTCTTATGCAAATCTAAGTGGTAAATTACTTTTATATCAAATTTAAATGCAGTTTGTAAAAATTTGATTTGTTTCTGTCACAATCCTAAATATTATCATAGAGATAAAATGGATATTTGTTATGATTATTTATGTTAGTTATAAAATAGCAAGCACATATAAAATCTTATATCAGTATATTTAAGTTTAATATGTACACCATAGAAGTTAGGCTACAAGTAAAACTAGCAAATTTAACTTTACTGTGCTGTTGTTGTTACATGCCATCAAGTTGCTTGCCTCCAACTCATAGCGACCCTATGTACAACAGAACAAAATACTAACCGGTCATTTGCCAACCTCACAATTCTTGCTATACCTGAGCCCATTGTTCCAGTGTTGCAGCAACTGTGTCAATCCATCTCATTGATGGCCTTCCCCTTTTCCAATGACCCTCCATTTTACAAAACATGATATCCTTCTACGGGGAATGAGCCCTTCTGACAACATGACAAAAGTAGGTGAGACGAATCCTGGCCATTCTTGCTGCTAAGGAACATTCTGGCTGCAGTTCTTCCAGGACAGATTTGTTCCTTTTTCTGGCAGTTCATGGTGTTTTCAGTATTCTTCACCAATTCCACAGTTCTTCTTAGGTCTTCCTTATTCATTGTCTAGCTTTCAGATGCATATCCAGTGATTGAAAACACCATGGCTTGGACGAGGTGCACCATAGTCTTCAAAGAGACATCTCTGCTCTTCAGCACTTTAAAGAAGTCTTTTGAGGCAGATTTAACCAGTGCGATACGTTGTCTGATATCTTGATTGCTGCTTCCATAGATATTGACTGTGGAACCAAGCAATATGAAATCTTTGACAATTTCAATCTTTTCTCCATTTATTGTGATGCTGCTTATTGATCCAGTTTGAGGATTTTCATTTCCTTTATGTTAAGGTATAGTCCATACTGCAGACTTACTCTTTAATCTTTATCCACTTGTCCTGTTTGAATGACAGCATCCTGGTCTACGCACAGGTTCCTCATGAGCCACTTTTTACTAAGTTCACATAATTGCCACAATAATGAAATGATACCCAAAAGTGCTTGGCAAACTTTGTCCTTAAAGAAAACAATTAGCATTGGATGGTGAAAGAGACAGAAAATCTACAAAGTAATTTGAACTTCAGTAATGATACTAATTAAGATCAGTCCTAATTGATTAGTCCTTGGGTAATGCAATTAGGAGCCAAGGACAGGCAGAGACATATTGCAAGTGAAACTTGATGTAATCTCTCTGAGAAGTTGTTATTTGAGGAGTATTTATGGAAATAAAAAAGAGAGTATTATGTATAACTAGATAACTTCAGAGAGCAATTCCCATGGTTGTGGTATTTCTCGTATTTTCTACACTACATTTCATTTGCCCTCCCTGCTCAAACTCAGCTTTCTCATTACCACGCAGAATGTTACAGTTGAATATACATAAATTTTGTTTATTAGAGTAAGGCAGGTTTATATCATAGGACAAAAAGATTAAGTATAATGATAGTTAAGTTTAAATATCTATAACCTATACATTGTGGCAGCAGTTGGAAATAAAAATAAAAATAATTGTTATTATGTTTTAAACCTACTACTTACAAAAAGACAAAAAGTGCCCTAGTGATACCACGTTTAAGCATTGAGCTGGTAACTCAAAAGTTGGTGATTCAAACCCACTCAGCAGCTCTGTGGGTAAAAGACATGACAATCTACTTCTGTAAAAATTAGAGCCAAGAAAACATCATAGGATAGTGGTACTCTGTCCCATGTAGTCACTATGGGTCAGAGTTGGGTCACTCAATGGCACCCAGCAACTCTCTGCAAAGAGCTATAGAAGCTCACATGCACTATCATTATCTTTTTATTCTTCCCAATAAGCATGGAGAGTAAATGATATCATTCCCATTTTACAGACGGTGGAACTGAGGTAGTATTTTATTATAAATTGTCACATCTGGCATTCAAGTGCAAGGTGTTTTGCTTCTGAACCATTTGTATCCACGTGGTATTTCAATGTTTGCTGTTGAATTTTGCCCACGATGTGATTGTCACTAATGTGCCTTTATTTCCAAAAATTACATTATTATTCAATTATGTCACTTTGACTATGTCATCTGCAGAAATACTGAACACTCTGTACTATTTTGAATTTTGCCTTCTGTTTTCTAAGTCACAGGTTTTTCTGGTGCTCTTACCTATAAAATATCTGTAATACTTTGCTATTATTTTTTAAAAGAATTTAAGTACCTCTAGAAAAACCATAGGAGCCCTGATGGCACAGTGGTTAAGCACTCAACTTCTAACCAAAAGGTGGGTGGTTTGAACCCACTATAGGAGAAAGATGTGGCAGTCTGCTTCTATAAAGATTTATGACCTTGGAAACCCTATGGGCCAGTTCTATTCTGTCCTGTAGGGCCTCTGTAGGAATTGACTCAATGGCAGTGGATTAGAAAAACCATAATCCTTCCCAGGAAAGTACATTTTTAAATATTTCATATGGTTTTCTTAATCAAAGATGCTTGGATCCATGTGGAATTGAACTACTAAATTTCACCTTCTTTATTTCATTTTGTGTTCTAGGAACATCCCTCACTAGGCCAACTTTCAGAAAAATTAATAGACAACAACATCAATGTCATTTTTGCAGTTCAAGGGAAACAGTTTCATTGGTATAAGGTATGTTCATTCTCAAAACACAAACATGAAAATGTTTACATTGATAGTTGAAATTAGGACACCACTTAGAAAAGCAGATGATAATTCCAGAGTTATTTTACTTTGTACAGTCGAGCACTAATACTACATTGACTCATGTATGTAATATGATGCCTTTCATTAACTTTAAAATATTAATTCCATCTGTTACTTGGCACCACAAACCAAATGTGTATACTAAATGTTGTTGGAGAATTATACTAACTACATAGGGGCAGAGCATGATACTCAAGATGTTACTAACTGTTAAAAGAACAGAGATGACTTTTATCATGTGAAAACTAGTACATGCTGCACCACTATAGCTGTGACCAGAGTCTTGTTAATACACTGGTCCTTGACTTTATCTTTATCAACTAGTTATGGTTGGGGAATATCATGTTAATTTTCAATAGCATCAGCATATGTAGATTGGGTCTAGGTCACATGGTAAAGAAACAAGAGGCGCCATGGAAGCAGCTGCCAACCCATTTAAAGCCTTTATTTAAAAATAAGCTCTTTTGTGCCCCAGATCCTTTCTTTGAGCCAGGTGAGAGGCACAAGCAGACAAGACATTCAGTCCCTATGTCACTGTTGACTCCCTATGGGCCTCCAGCACAGAACTGCTCTTCTATTACCCTGATAGAGCTTTTTCTTACAGTCTTTAGGTTTTTTCTTCCAGCAGTCCCTCTTTTTTTTTTTTACTTTCATGACCCTACAATGCCCTAATTTCCATGTAAGTCTCTGTTCACTAAGTCTTTATCATCTCTTTTGGGATCTTTTCTTCTTCCTTCTACTCTTTAAGTGTAAATCTCCTCAGTGTCCAACTCCCAGTGCCTTTTACTTACTTTTACTTTTCAATTCTGTGGAGAAACTACTTTTTCTATTGGCTTCAAAAAATCTTGAACCCTTTTGTAATTGCCAGAAAGTTAATTGATCTTCCATTCACCAATTTTGCCCATGCCCCACTCCCATATTCGTGATCTAAAAGCATTATTTAATCACATAACTTCTTTTCTTTAAAATAAATACTGAAATTTTAATTCCACATTTTCACAAATGTGTATATCATGGAACACTTTTTTTTTTTTTTTTAATAACAGCAGTTAACATCTACAGAAATAGGGCTCTGGAAAAAATTAAATGGCCCAAATCTTTTATTAACAATAAGAGCAGCTTCCCTTTATTGGGTACTTACTATTGTCAGGCACTGAGTTTATAAACACTAACTCATTTAATCCTCATAACAACTCATAACAATAAGGGAAATACTGTTTTTAAATATTTTAAAGAGGAGAAAACACATTTAAGGAGGTTAAATACTTGCCCAAAGTTTTCTATCAACCTGAATCCTATGCTCTTAACCTCCAAATGCAATAATTGACTCAAAAATTGTTGCCACTTTCTGTAACATTTGCCTCCACTTTCTCTGCTGTTTGTTTTTTCTTGAAGGTGGTATTAACTCTGGTAGTTTCTCCCTACTTCTTTTTAAAATTTGCCACTGACTGATAAATTATAAAGCCAGGTTTATTATTATTTGAATTGTGTGCAAAGTAAGAATCAACAGGCTCTGGAAATCTGAGAAGCTCTGCTTCAATTCCTGTGTATGCCCAGGAAGCCACTAATTTTGCTGCCCTGAGATCTTTTCATCAGACACTTTTTATCTGGATTGTAGCAGTTTACTAACAATCTACCAAATCCATCCTCCACCTGGCTGCCAAAATAATATCTTTAAATCACAAAGGTAACCACAGTACTCCACCCTTCCAGTGGCTCCCTCTGACTTTGAGGATCAAACATATGAATGTGGCATATGAAGCCATCTGAGACCTGCTTACCTCTCTGGTCTCATCCCCCACTCTTCCCTGCCTTTCACTTGTTCCTCTAGAGATGCTTGTTATATTCCGTTGCACACACACTCACCAGGCTGTTTCTTTCCTCTGTGCCTTTCTCCTTGCTTCCTGTCTCCCATGCACAACATTCACCCTCATATGCACTTACCTGTTAAAAACAACTGCCACTGAGTTGATATCTCACGTATGTCAGAGTAGAACTGTGCTAGGGTTTCTTTTTTTTCCCATGCGGTTTTCAGTGGGCTGATTTTTCAGTCGATTGCCAAGGCTTTCTTATGAGATGACTCTGGGCGGATTTGGACCACTACCATTTCAGTCAGCAGCCAAACACAGTTAACCATTTGCACCACCCAGAAATTCTAGTAAACTCTTGTTGTTATTATTAGTGGTCATCAAGTCAATTCCAATTCATGGCAACTCCACTTATACAGAGCAGAACGGCTCTATAGGATATTCAGTGAAACTATTCACAAGCAGATCACCAGGCCCATCTCCTGAACTCCTCTGTGGGGGAGAGTTGAACGACCAATCTTTCGACCAGTGGTCAAGCACTTGATGCAAATGGTTAATTTGCAACATCCAGCAACTCCTTATTCATCCTTAAGGCACAGCTTATGAGTCACGTATGGCAAGGAAACATCTCTGACAGCCTTTACCAGCCGCTCAAATACTTGCTGGCTATCCCTTTGATTAAGGGCTTTTCATATTTCCATTATTTCACATGTACATTGTTTTGTGGAATTGTCATTTATATACTTGTGAAATCATAAAGCAGTGAAAGTATGTTATCTAGAAATTTAGCATCTCAGAAGTGGTACACAATAAGTACTTAATGCACTTTGGATAAAGCAATTTAAAACACCTATAAGTGATACATTTTGGTCATTACCCAAGACAACAAATTGTTAGTGCCTAATAGGTCCCTGGGTGGCAAAAACAGTTTGCACTTGACTGCTAAACAAAAGGTTGGCAGTTTGAACTCACCCAGTGACTCCATGGAAGGAAGACCTGGCAGTCTACTTCCATAAATATTACAACCAAGAAAACCCTTTGAAGCTCAGCTCTACTCTGTAACACATGGAATCACTGTGAGTGGAAATCAACTTGATGGTAACTGGTTTGATTTTTTTGGATGAAATGTAAAACGAATGAATAAATGGATTAAAAGAATTTTCATAATCTGATTCCTTGTAAATATGTATACTTTACTCCAATCAGTCTGGTCCCTTCCCAGTTCTTACTTCCTCTACAACTCAGGTAAACCTCTGTACCTTCATTCATTCTCATTTTCTCCCTAGGATACCTTGGGTTTTCTCCATAATTATTTAGTACCATCCATCCATCAAGAACACCTGTTTCATGAAGTTTACCCTAATTATATAACTTTTTGTCTGATTTATGTCAACATGTCTTGAAGATCCATCCATAGATAGTAGTTCTGTAATATATGTACATATATATGTGTGTGTGAGAGAGAAAGAGAGAGAGAAAGGGAAGGAGAAAAGTGTTCTGCAATCAATGAAATGTTGGGAAAAGCTGCATTGAACAATGTTAATTTTTTTCCAAATTGCAAGTCTTCTCAGAATCTTTAGTGTATAAATATACATTTTGGCATAGTGCCTAAGGCATTTGACTGCTAACCAGAAGACTGGCGGTTCAAACCCACCAGCCACTCCTCGAAGGAAGGTTGGGCAATCCACTTCCATAGTGATAGTGCCTCAGGAACCCAAGGAGGTGTCGTTATGAGTCAGATCCGACTCAACAGCAGTGAGTTTGGTTTTGTTTTTTTAAATGGAAGAAAACATGCAAAATTTCCCAAACTTATTTGCCTTCAGAAGCCTTTTTAATGTTTAAAATGTCTTGAAACTATGAAGATACTTTGGGAAATGCTGGTCTGTACTTTGATTGCAGTTTTAGATCAGCACATAATTTGTGCACACACACACATTCATGTGCATACACAGACATGCTATCATTTCAAATATATATGCTTTAACTGCTCTAGGTTGCTTATATTTTCCCTGTTTCTTATATTTGCTTTCATTTTTAACATCTCTTCTTCTTACCACTATAAAAATATTGATATTTGTTGACTGCTGAACCATGGTATACTCTTCTCATTATGTATATGTAACTGATATGTTTTATAGGATCTTCTTCCACTCTTGCCTGGCACCATCGCTGGTCAAATAGAATCAAATGCTGCAAACCTCAATAATTTGGTAGTAGAAGCATATCAGGTATGTCTCTACAATACAGAGGGTTTTTTTAAAATAAATCAATCAATTTTAACTCCAATTTCTTGCATCAAAGTACAAACTAGTGTCGTATCATCTTGAAAGAAGTGGTGGAAAGAACATTAGATTAGGAACCTGGAACCTAGAGTCTAACGTTGGCTCTGCCACTCAAAAGGAACCCTGGTGGCACAGTGGTTAAGTACTGGACTAATAAACAAAAGGTCAGCAGTTTGAACCTATCAGCTGCTCTGTGGGAGAAAGATGTGGCAGTCTGCTTCTGCAAAGGTGATCACCTTGAAACGCCCTGGGACAGTTCTACTCTGTCCTAGAGTAATATGCCTAGAGGGTCCCTATAAGTTGGAATCAACTCAACAGCAATGAATTTAGTTTTGTTTTTTTTTTTTTTTTCTTCACTCTCTAGCCATGATACTTTGGCAAAATCATTTCTCCTTTCTCTGCTCAGTTGTATCACTGACAATAAACTCAGGTTGGGCTGGAATCTAAATGTCTTTCTCAATCAAATACTCAATGAATCACTCAATCATAGCTATAGAATATATCTCTTTACTAAGACATTTCACAGTGTCTGAAATCATAAAGTAAGAAATGTATACTGTTATTTAAATAAATATCTAGTCAGATAAGAGAATCTGGGTTATACAGATTCCTAAGAGGACTCTGTTAGGGAGCTCTGAGGTCAAACATGTAATTGATCCATCAATTATCTTAGCACTTTTATTAAACTAGTCGGATTTTTTAAAATCACCTCAATTGATAGAGTGTTTTATTGAATTGACAGTCATATGCTGCCACAAGTCTTATGAACAGGAGATATGTAAAGGCCAAGAATTTAAAGATGCATCTGCTATCTCAACATGGATCATTGCTGGAATAGAACATCTCTGTTAAGATGTTATAATAATGATGCCATATCATATTAACTGTACAAGAACCAGCCCCTTTCCCCACATGGCCTCATTTAATTCTCACAAAAGATTTATAAGGCCAGTGTTACTACTTCTATTGTACATTTTCAGAAATCAAGGGTTAGAGAAATTCAGCAATTCTCTGAATAGAAATAGAATTGAAACCCAGATGTTCTGGGATTCCAGAACACAGGTGTTTTGTCCTTTGTGATACCATCTTTTTTTTTTTTTTTTTAACAAGATGCCAAAAGTTATGCTTTATTCTACTTTGAATTAATGGGCTACTGGTAAAATCCCACTTTCCAAAATTCTCTCTGATTCCCTCCCCAACGCAGTAGTAGTGTTTAATAATGTAAATAATAGCTAAGGCATCATGAAAAACCTCAGGCTTCTTTTCCTTTAATCTTGTCCAGGCAGCACCTGGACAAAAGGAAAAAGGTAGACATAGAACAGAAAATGAAGAACTTATTTAAACATTTTTCTTCTAAAAGAAAAACAAATTTTACTCATATTTTTTTTGCCAAGGAATTTTTTTGCATCAGAAAACTACATTGGATGAAATAAGGGGCATCTTAAGTTACATTTCTTTCTCACAACTAAAAAAGAACATCAAGACCAGGGCATCTTCCATTGAGGAAAGTCATTCGTGCATGCAATTCATCTCATCAGTAGTTTGTTCCCAAGAATGAGCACAATTAGAAAGAAACTTACAGTATTTGAAGAACGCTTAAAGTTTTAAAGTATGCACCCATTTATTAATCCAAACATGATAATTAAATTAACAGACTTTCACCTGTGTGTCAGTCAGGCTGCACCAATGGAAAAGGAGGCCTCTTGAGACAGCGCCAATTGGCTTCATGATCTTTATTTGTCTAGGATACATATGCGATGCCATCAGAGTTCTGATTAAACTTGAGCAATGGAAAAATATTCCTAACTTGAACAAAAATTCTGCCCTGGCTAATTAATCTCTAACTTGGGATTCTGTCATTATTTTTCACGTCTGTATTTTCAAAATCCTTACCAAATTCTCATTTTGTCTTCACAGTCCAACAAAAATAGTCTGGTTATAGTTATATTCTAGTTATAGAATTGTACATCAGAAAAACATATTTCTGCTCCTGTACCTATTATATATTGAAAAGGAAGCTTAAGATTGTGTCTGAAACTTAATTTCTAAATCCCAAAAGTGGACAAAGTTTTTAGAGATTTGTCTTCACACCCTGCTTGAAAAACAGTGGCCTAATCAGCTTAAGGTCTTAAGAAAAGCAGAATTTCATAAGGGCAAGCTGAGAATGCTCATTGTATTAGGTATTTCCTTCTGATCTGTTATACTGCTACTACTACCACTGCTATTGTACCACTACTACAGACTACCAAGGAGTTGATTCCAACCCATGATCATCCGATGCATGTTGGAATAGAGTTGACCTCCACAAGCATTTTAGTAGTGGATTTTCCGGTAGTTCCCCAGGCCTGTCTTTCAACGTGCCTCTGGGTGGACTTTAATCTCCAGTCTTTCAGTTAACAGTGAAGCGTGTTACTCATTTGCACCACCCAGGAACTCTCCTGACCTGTCAAACCATCACCATATTGGGAGTGTTTGTATATACCATTAGGGAGCTCTGGTGGTGCAGTGCCTAAGGCATTTGACTGCTAACCAGAAGTTGGCAGTTCAAACCCACCAGCCACTCCTCAGATGGAAGGTTGAGAAATCTGTTTACATAGTGATACTGCCTCAGAAACCTAAGGAGGGGTCACTAAGAGGCAGATCTGACTTTGATGGCAGTGAGGTTTTTTTTTTTTTTTTTTGGTTTGCTATACCATTAGACATTTCTATTGCTTTACCGAAATGGTCCAATTAAGTGATCAAAGTATACTTAGCCTTTTGGGAGATTAAAAAAAAAAAAAATGTGATTGGCATCATCCAATCTAATCCAAATATAATTCATGAGATTAAGGAAAGTATCTTGTTTGAAGGACTTCCTTTGATAATTCTGTGATCAATTAATCATGTTTAAGCACACGTCTCTATGTGTTATGCTTTTGAAGGAGAAAAATTACTCAAGGAATTAGAAACCATTGGAAATTACTTTTTTTTCCGTATATACGGTTACTCACTCTCCTTCTAATGTATGTTTACAAATGTAAATAAAGGATGTTTGCATGTGGTAGGCTCTTAGTTTTATAGGACAAAATACACAGAGATCTTCTGTATATATTTAAAATGTTGTTGTTGTTGTTATGTGCCATCGAGTCAGCCCCGACTCATAGCGACAAAGTAGCTTGATTTTTTTTGTTGTGATAGAAGAAATTAGTGTGTGCCTAATACATCATAAAGGAGCTCTTTGACTTGACAGAAGCAAAAAATCCCCCAGGGACTTGGTGAAAACTCCAGACTGTTCTTGGAGGAATTTGTAGGACCATATCTGGAGGTAATTCTTTTGCCTACAGTATAGAAATGGCCTCCCAGAAGTTTAACTTACAGTTCTCAATCACTCATTCAATATAGCTTTTATGAAAGGACCTGTAGTGACACAGTGCCTAAGGCATTTGATTGCTAACCAGAAGGTTGGCAGTTCAAACCCACCAGCTGCTCCATAGAAGAAAGATGGGGCAACCTACTTCCACAAAAATTTACTGCCTCGGAAACCCAATGCGGGTCACTATGAGTTGGAATTGACTTGATAGCAATGAGCTTGTTTTTTTCTTTTTTCTTTTTTTTTCCGATTTAAAGTGTTTGACTCCTACCCATCTGTCATACTGTGATGGTCTGTGTGTTGTTATGATAGTGGTAGCTATGCCACCAGTATTTCAAATACCCTCAGAGTCGCCCATGGTGAACAAGTTTCACTGGAACTTCCAAACCAAGACAGACTAGGCAGAAAGACTTGACTATGCACTTCCACAAATTCCAACCAAAACTCACTGCTGTCGACTCGGATCTGACTCACAGCAACACCTCCTTGGGTTTCCGAGGCAATATCACTACAGAAGAAGTAGATCAAATGAAAAAGTTATGGATCACAACAGAACATTGTCTGATATAGTGCTGGAAGATTAGCCCCTAAATTGGAAAGCACTGAATAATGACCTCAACCATGAACTCTCATATGCCAGTGATTGTGAAGATGGTGTAGGACCAGGGGACATTGGGTTATGCTGTGCATAAGACCACCATAACTTGGAGCTGACACAACAGCAGTTAACAACCAAAAGTATTGGAAGCTGAGATGTTTCCTTGACAACTGTAAATGTTAGAGACATGTTCCACACTTTAAACTGTCAAGATTTCCCCTCTTTAATGATATATGTGTTTTCAAAAGTTTTATTTAAACCTGTCATAAAATATAGTATTATTGGATTTAAAAAAAAAAAAAAAAAGTACTTTTGTGTAACGCAGGCCAAATGGAGATAATTTGAAGTGACCAAAATACACAGTCACTGAAATATATGTAAACATAGAGCAATTTAAGTGCAGAGAGCAGCCACTTCAGAACGTCTTGTGTATTTGGAATATAACTGAAATGTTAAGTGGCAATAAAGTTTTTATTCATCTTTTTTTAGAGACAGACATCTTTCATTTAGTTAAAAATTAAACCTAGAATGAATTAATAAACTTAACTATGATTTGTTGGTTACATTTGAAACCACCAAAGTATGTAACTTTTTAAAAATGCTATCTTTGCAGAAACTCATTTCAGAAGTGAAAGTTCAGGTGGAAAACCAGATACATGGAGTCTCTTTTAACATTACTGCCATCTGTCCAGATGGGTCCAGAAAGCCAGGCATGGAGGGATGCAGAAATGTGACAAGCAATGACGAAGTACGTGATACACATTTTCCCCATTTTCAATTAACTAAGTTTTTTGGCATCAAAACATTCTGAAAAATTTTGCTTACTACTGATTTCCAAGGATCTTATTTGGACTTCAAAGTAATATTCATTTCTCTTCTGAAAAGTTCCTGCTTATTTTAACTCTGTCGACTCTTCTCTAAACTCTCTCATGTTAAATAAACATATACACGTAATATTAAATACTTGCTTAATAATAGTTACTTTAAGCTTAGAGGCAGCAGTGGTTCAGTGGTAGAATTTTTGCCTTCCATGCAGAAGACCCCAGTTCGATTCACAGCCACTGTACCTCAATGCAGCCAACACCCGTATGTCACTGAAGACTTCTGGGTTGCTATGATGCTGAACAGGTTTCAGCGGAGTTTCTAGACAAGGGAAACTAGGAATAAAGGCCTGACAATGTACTTCTGAAAATCAGCCAGTGAAAATCCTATGATCACTATAGTCCATTTCATTGTGAGCAAGGTTACCAAGGCTCAGGGCCGAGCTGATGTGATGGCAGCTAGCAACTTGAAACTTAGATGTCACAGTCAATATAGATTAAAAAATCACACATCCTCAAACAAGTAGTGTCTATAATTATCTTATGATGATGACAATACCTTTTGGGTTTTAAGTCTGAAAATTCTTAACATAACCAGAAAATTGAAGATGATAGCCCAGAAAAGAAGGGGAAGGGAAAGAAAGAATGATGGAGCAGGTTGATGAAGTCTGAGAATCCCAAAACCTTTCACTTGGTAATTGTCCTGATGCACTCATAATGATCTAAAGAAAGGTGGGGAGATTTTTAAAGAACATAAAGAAAAGGAACTCTGGCATCATTTAACTAAAAATTGTTGAGATGTGATTGAAAAGAGAGGCCCAGATTATAGCAACATTAGCAAATAGAACCCAGGAAGATAGGAATTCTCCCGTGATACACAGTAGAGAATAAATGCCAGAAATATGCTAATATGCTTTTAAAGGGGGTTCTTAGAGGGCAAATTTATTTTCAGGAATAATTTACCTTTTAAGGCACCTCTGACCTCATTTTTAAATGAACGCCTTAGATTAGAAAGATTAGAAACATTTCTAATTTCTTCCTTCCACCTCTAAAGTTGAGTGCTATTATTTCTTTCAATGTCGTACATAAAGAAAAAAAAGAGTTATTGAAAGATTCTAAGATTGAATTTTTAAAAATCTTCCTTTCTCTTCACGTAGAATATATTTTTTCCCTTTAAGAACTTGAGATTTGAGAGTAGCATAGTTGTTTTGCAGGAGCCCTGGTGGTAACATGATTAAGCACTCAGCTGCTAACCCAAAGGTTGGTGGTTCAAACCCAGCAGTTACTCCATGGGAGAAGGATGTGGCAGTCTGCTTCCATAAAGATTTACAGCCTTGGAAACCCTAGGAGCAGTTCTAGTCTTTCCTTTAGGGTCACTGTAAGTCAAAATTGACTCAGTGGCAATAGGTTTGACATATACATTTAGAAAAAAAAAAAAAAAAACACTGCCATTGGGCCAATTCTACTCATAGCAACCCCTCCTTGGGTTTCTGAGGCAGTATCTCTACGCAAGTAGATTGCCCAGTCTTCCTTCCAAGGAGTGGCTGATGGGTTTGAACCACCAGCCTTCTGGTTAGCAGTCAAGTTTCTTAGACACTATGCCACCAGAGCTCCCTTGATATATGCATAGACACACACACACACACACATACACACACATAGTTGTTCCAACAAGCTGTATATTTTAAAAATAATTATTGCAAGTTTCTAATTCTGTAGACTCCTTTATAATTACTTGCTGGATTTCTTTCAAAAGACATCGCACACCAGTTTACAAAGTACACATTTGATTTTCATTAAATATGTTGCTGTTTGTTTTTGCATGCTGTAGAGTCGGATCCGACTCATAGCGACCCTTCCTTGGGTTTCCGAGGCTGTATCACTATGGAAGTATATTGCCCAAACTTCCTTCCGAGGAGTGGCTGGTGGGTTTGAATCACCAGCCTTCTGGTTAGCAGTCAAGTGCCTTAGGCACTATGCCACCAAAGCTCCCTTGATGTATGCATACACAAACACACACACACACAGTTGTTCCAAAAAACTATATATTTTGAAAATAATTATTGCAAGTTTCTAATTCTGTAGACTCCTTTATAATCACTTGCTGGATTTCTTTCAAAAGACATCACACACCAGTTTACAAAGTATACATTTGATTTCCATTAAATATGTTGTTGTTTGTTGTTGTATGCCGTCGAGTAGACCCGACTCATAGCGACCCCTCCTTGGGTTTCCGAGGCAGTATCACTACGAAAATATATTGTCCAACCTTCCTTCCGAGGAGTGGCTGGTGGGTTTGAGCCACCAGCCTTCTGGTTAGCAGTCAAGTGCCTTAGGCACTATGCTACCAGAGCTCCCATATATAGAGAACAGTTTATACTAGCAAAAGTGAGCTATAAGTTTCTTCAATAGGCTTACTCCCTTAGAAGTAGTTATTTCTTTCAAAATCTGGATTTTGGCAGAATGTCCTTCCTTAGTTCTTCAACTTTTTTCCTTTTCTACATTCCTTTTTTTCTCCTCACTTTCAACTAAGTAGTATAAACAATGTGACTTATATAAACCCAAGTTTTGTTCTACTGTTACTATTGGCTGTGACCCCATTATCCTCCATATCTGTTAATTTTTAGCATTCTTTAAGGCAAAATGATTTCAAGTACAACCTCAACTCTATTGATTTTAATATTATAAGACTACCTCTAATTCCTAATGCATACATATAATACATAAGCCAAAATGTAGAACTTTTATATCACGTTAAGCATGTAAATATATTAAATATGTATTTTTAAATTTTAACAGATCTTAATTTAGCAGGGAGGGGAAAATGTATATATATATACACAGTTTTCTTCTTTACCAAAGTCCCCAAAGACAGTAAAATGGGTCAACAAATACAATGGACATTAAACCAATATTGTGGTGTTCAAAAGTAGCAAAAGAAACAATTTGACAAGATGAAGAAACTACAGATCCATGGAAACCACTTTCTGCCAGCCCCACCCTTTAGTTCTAGACTAACATCTCCCAGGAAGAAATGTATAACCTTGTATTGAGGTCTTAAGGTCTAAGAATGAGCCCCAAACCTCTTTCCTTTGAGTAATACCAGAAGAAGCTACATGTTTTCTTCCAGTGGCACCCTGTGTAAAGTAAAATTTGGTATAAAACTTTACTTAAACCACTAGAAAATAAGAACAAGATAAAAACAGTTCATTTGAATGTCTCATCTAGAGGTTGTTAACTAGTGGGCGAGCAGTCCTTTACTTTGGCTTATTAGACTTACCCCTAGTGACAAATATTCAGTAATCCCAGAATATAAGGGTTGAATCCAGAAAATGGTCTACTCTCTCTCAAGTTTGCTAGGAAATTGATTCAAGACATAAATTAATCATCAGAGGTAGACACTTCAAATAAACTTTCACCCAAGTTCATTTAAAATACAATATAGATAATTAGCAATCATTATTACATCCTTTAACCCTCTAATTCATTAAGTAGAGAGTAAGTGACATTTAAAAAGAGTGTTCATGTATATGTGAAAGGGATTGCATTGCATGTGTAATTTATAAGTATTATTAATTTCTCTAAAATGACTTACTATTAATTATAAATATTGACAGATGTATTATTAGAAAAAGCTCCCTGGTATCTCAGTGGTTAAAGCACTCAGCTGCTAACCGAAAGGTCAGCAGTTCAAACCCACCAGCCACTCCATGGGAGAAAGATGTGGCATTCTGCTTCCATAAAGATTTACAGTGTTGGAAATCCTATGGGGAAGTTGTATTCTGTTCTATAGGGTCACTGAGTCAGAATCCACTTGATAGCAGTGGGATTTTGTTTGTTTGAAAGACAAATAATCAAGGCATGTAAATATATTTCCTTTCTCCTCTTAAATTTAGGTTTTTTTCAGTGTAACAGTTACAATGAAAAAATGTGATGCCACAGGAGGAAAAAGCTATGCAATAATCAAGCCTATTGGTTTCAATGAAACCACTAAAATTCACATCCACAGACACTGCAGCTGTCAGTGTGATGATAGCAGAGAACCTAAAGGAAAGTGTATAGATGAAAATTTTGGGGACACTCACTGTTTCCACTGTGATGACAATAAGTGTCATTTTGATGAAGATCAGCTTCCATCTGAGAGTTGCAAGCCACACAAGGATCAACCTGTTTGCAGTGGTCGCGGGGTTTGTAATTGTGGGAGATGTTTATGTCACAAAACTAAGCTTGGAAGAGTGTATGGAAAATACTGTGAAAAGGATGATTTTTCTTGTCCATATCATCATGGAAATCTGTGTGCTGGTGAGTGTAAATATAAATGCAGTTTTTTTTTCTTCACTTTTTAAAAAATTGTTATAAAAATGTAGTTAATAAAAGAACATTTGCCATTTCTACATTTTATAATGCAGTTTTACTAGTCACAATCACATTAATATATACGTTAAAGGATCTTTAAATCACAGCTTTGCAGTTACCAACACTGATTCTAAATTTATTATTCAAAATCTTATAGTCTGTGAAATAAGAGCATGGCAATATGTATACAGCACATGATTTGGATATTTATATATTTTAACTTATCTTGTACAGGAAACATGTAAAAATTAAGAGCAAAAATTAATTATTAGTCTTATGTATTCCTTATCTTTGGAATTATATATACCAGAAAAGTAAATTGCTGATCATCATTGATAGGTTTTTTTTATGATCAATGTATTTCTTTATAAGGATCTGAAGGATCAGATTCGTATGATAAATGTTCTCTCTCCCCAACTGCCTCATGATTTTTATTTATTTCAGGATGATGGAAAATGAGCCATAAAAAATGCTTTGAATTCTTTGGAAAATTCTTAATGCATTATTATATATGATATTGTAAGTTTGTAGTAATTTAAACTTCCCCAGTTTATTCTTGGAACACTGCCAACAACATAATTGTCAAAGGACAATCAGTGTTCTTCAAATGAATGGTAGTTTAGTTAAGCAGCCTAGAAGATCAATCTCTTAGGCCACACACAGGCTGAATTTTAAAGAAATGAAATAAACTCAAATAGAACATTGTGATTCCTTTGTGGCTAATTAGGTTTACTGCCACCTAGAGGTTAGATTCTAGAAAATCTGTGCAACATTTGAAAATTAATACAAAATATTGTTTTAAGTGAATTACATAGACTAGCTGTTATCACAATTCTGTTAACACAATTTTTGTTGGCAGTGCTACTTCCACATATTGTGAAAACATACTTAAGTATTTGCACTTAAGTAAGCAAAACCACCACTGCCAAGAGTCAATTCTGACTCATAGTGACCCTATAGGACAGGGTAGAACCACCCCATAGGGTTTCTAAGACTGTAAGTTTGTATGGAAGTAGGTTGCTTCATCTTTCTTCCACAAAGAAGCTGGTGGGATCAAACCTCTGTCCTTTTGGTTAGCAGTCAAATGCCTTACCCACTGCATGACCAGATCTCCTTAAATAAACAAGTATTGATTTAATTATTGAAAAACTGAAATCTTTTCATTGTGATGAGTGTATGGAAAGTAACTAACCTATAAAATAAATAAATGTTCTATTCCTATGTATGCTAAAACTTTGGCCTCTCTCACACATACCTAAACACATGATGGCAAGTTGTCTTCTTATTCCATTATATATAATATATTATATATTCTGCTATATACAGAGAACAATTTAGATTCCAAACATTTGTTCAGCTATACCTGGTATCATGGGTGAAGTGGATTATAAATAACTTTACAACAAATCAGCCATTGTCTGCTATTTTTTAGAACTAATCCTATTTAGGATGGAAAAGAAAATAATTTCTAAGAGCATTGCCCAGTGCTGTCAATTTCTCAATGAAATTTGAAGTATATTGAGAATCCCAATCTCTGTTTTGAGTGAACTATCAACAAAATCAGTGCAATGACCCTTCTATATGACTGTAATACTACTAACCCACAGACAGCTGAGAATCTGCTTTGAATTGTTTGTGCATAAGTGGCAAACTGTAATACTGACCCACATTTTTCTCCTTTGAGACTAGAAGCACAGGTTTGCACGTCAGCTGGCTAGTATTAGGTACACAGTGCTGAGCAGACATTTGTTTAGCTTGGCCCTCATTAATTTTACACATTAGCAAACTGAGCTGATCCAATAGTAGATTCCCTGTGAGGTGTTCAGCAGTAAAGGAAAGCAAGGAAAGACTGAAGAAAGAGAAGAGAAAGAGGGAAGAAAAAAAGAGAGAGATGGAGGAAGGGAAGGAAGGAGGGAGGGAAGGAAGTCTGTGGCCAAAAAAACTTGACAAACACTGTATAACCCTGGAAAATGTTCCCCTTCCTCCCCTGGTTGAAGATTTATAATTCTTAATAAAAAACAGAAAACCCACTACCATCAAGTCGATTTCGACTCATAGCAACCCTCACTGGGTTTCCGAGGTGGTAAATCTTTACAGAAGTACATTGCCCTATCTTCCTTCCATGGAGTGACTGGTGGGTTTGAACTGCCAACCTTCTGGTTAACAGTCAAATGCCTTAGGCACTGTACCACTGTTGTTGTTGTTGTTGTTGGTGTTATGTGCCGTCGAGTCAGCCCTGACTCATAGCGACCCCTCCTTGGGTTTCCGAGGCAGTATCACTACGGAAGTAGG
>NW_006921595.1:16800874-16815234 GCF_000298275.1 Orycteropus afer afer | reverse complement strand
CTACCAGAGCTCCACTAGGGCTCCATAATTCACATTAGGATCTTAAATTTTGGACACTTCTTGCAGTGTGAATTCCATATAACTATGTTATTTAACCAACTTAACCATTTAACTAATGTTTCTACAACTTGTTTGTCCATGTAAACATCCCCTACCACCTTGCTTTCTCTTTTGCACTTAACACCAAATAATGGCTCACTGCATACATTATGACATGCTCCACTAACCTACTAAATAATGTGCTGGGCATCTGAAAGGATTTTTTCAACTTCACAGGAAACCTTTTCTTTAAACATGACACTAACAGAACTGAAGCCTCATGGTCTTTCAAAGTTATTCCAGGCCTTAGCAATAACGAAAGACTTAAATTACAGAAACAATAAATTATGGAAGCCATTAATTTCATGCTCTCATTTTTCTGATTTCAATCCAGACAATTAACATTACTTCAGCCATTGTAACTTCTTTTTACTTGTGTGTTTTTAATTTAAAACTGAGTGTGCAGTGACATTCAAGTAGTCAGGCAACAACCGCAGCAGGGGCTGACTTCATACTTGTCAGCACGATATATAGAATTGGGAGATTATCTACATTAGAACAGCTCTGACTATAGATACTAAGAAAGCCCAGCGATTGTTTATGTCAGGCAAATAGAAAATAATGACGCTTCCATTCAGTGGACTGTTCCTATGTTTTCATGGAGACCAGAGGGAATGCATGTTTCTAAATTTCACAAAGTCAGTGGCACTAATAACTTAGGTCCTGGAGTGTCTCTGTTGCAGGTCATGGAGAGTGTGAAGCTGGCAGATGTCAGTGCTACAGTGGCTGGGAAGGGGATTGGTGCCAATGTCCGTCAGCCTCAGCCCAGCACTGTGTCAACTCAAAGGGCCAAGTGTGCAGCGGGAGAGGCACCTGTGTGTGTGGCAGATGTGAGTGCACAGATCCCATGAGCATAGGACGTTTCTGTGAACACTGCCCCACGTGTAATACAGCCTGCAATGAAAACTGGTATGTTTTCTCTGCCACTAAACATATGTAAAGCATACCTCCATAATAGTCTTGTTGGTCCTTTTGGATTCTACCTCCTAAATCTTGGAAATTGCTGGATCTTTTCCTACAGATAAAATTTTATCATCATGTTAAGAAAGAATTGAATGGGGAGTATTAGACATTAGGAAACAGATTGTAATTCTTGGCAGCTAGATAAAGGTGAGAGCATCAAAATTTATGTAGCTAGTCACTACTTTAGCTTTTTTGCTATTTGTTGTTGTTGTTGTTAAGTGCCGTTGAGTCGTTTCCGACTCATAGCGACCCCATGCACAGCAGAACGAAACACTGCCTGATCCCGCGCCAGCCCCACAATCCCTGCTATACTTGAGCCCATCATCGTAGCCACTGTATCAATCCATCTCCTTGAAGGCCTCCCCCTCTTTCGTCGACCCTCCACCCTACCAAGCATGACATCCTTCTCCAGGGAGTGGTCCCTTCTTACAACATGACCAAAATAGGTGAGACGAAGTCTGGCCATTCTTGCTTCCAAGGAGCATTCTGGCTGCACTTCCTCCAGGACAGATCTGTTAGTTTTTTTTGCTATAGCTCTTTAAAATTAGGTGCTGCCTGCTTCCCACCTATTAATTAGTTGTATTAATTGCTCAAATTTTCTGTGCCTCAGTGTCTTTATATGAAAAGTGAGGATAATTATACTTGACTTCATTTCTGTGAAAGAATTAAACTATCCATATTAAAAAGAAAAAAAAAATCCTTTATACTTGATCCATAATAATCACACTGTTATTACTCTATTTTATTTTTATTTTGTAAAGATAAAGAATGATAGTAGCTATGATGCACTCTAGGAACAAGTGCATGAGTGCATAAGCAGTACAGGAGTAAGTGTTAAATGGTGACATTATTATTTTGTTCCAATAATGGATTTTCCAAGAATAGACCACCACTCTAAACATGACTATATTCTTCAATTTTTTAAAGACATTTAGCTTTCTCAGACTGTTAGCTCAAGTAATTTTAAAAATTATATGTAGTAATTTACTTAATTCATTTTGAAGTACAGTACTAAAACATAATTATGGAGCTATTTCTAATAAACCTGACCAAAGTTTGAATTGTTTATCATTGTTAAATTTTCCGATCATAATATTAATCTTCTAAAAATCTGTACCACTAACTAGTTGATTTGTGATATCTTATTTATTTCCTGGGAGCTCTGGTAGCATAGTGGCTAAGACACTTGCCTGCTAACCAGACGGCTGGTGGTTCAAACCCACCAGCCACTCCTCGGAAGGTAGGTTGGGCAATCCTACTTCCGTAGTGATACTGCCTTGGAAACCCAAGAAGGGGTCGCTATGAGTCGGGTTTGACTCGACGGCACATAACAACAATAACATTTATTTCCTAGATATTTTTTCTCCATACAATGAAATCATTATTTTAATTTTCTATATTATTAAAATATGTCAAGCAGCTAGAATGTAACTTTGTCATGGTGTTAAATTCAGCCAAGATGACAAATAAATTGCATAGCTTCCTTTCCTATTTCCAAAAGCTATTTTGTTATTTTATTTCTTTCAGAAAAATATTACAGGCTACAATCTTTTTAAATGAATGTTTTTACTTCTGTCTCCCCTTGTAGGAATTGTATGCAATGCCTTCACCCTCACAATCTCTCTCAAGCTCTACTTGATCAGTGTAAAACCTCATGTGCTCTCATGGAACAACATTCTGTGGACCAAACATCAGGTACCAAAACTTAATGATCAAAGCACTGAAGAGTATCTGTACCCACTTCCATCAAGTTGATTCTGACTCATACTGACCCCCATTAGTTTTACAAGGCTGTAAATCTTTATGGAAGTGGATTGCCTCATCTTCCTCCCACAGAGCAGCTGGTGGGTTTGAACTGCTGATGTCCTGGTTAGCATCCAAATGCCTTACTCACTATACTTACTACCAGAGCTAGGTGACATATAAGTGGAGAAACTTGTGATAGCTATGATCATAGACTACTGTTAGACAAAGTTCATTAGAACCCAAAAAGCCAGTACCACATTTCTCAATGGAATGTTGAACTATATCTGAATTAGAAATTAAGCTTGAAATTGGGCCTTCATTGAAAACATGCCTCAAACAAAAAACTCACTGTCAATTCCTACTCATAGCAACCCCCAGTGTGTTTCCAAACCTGTAAATCTTTCTGGAAGCAGACTACCTCACCTTTCTTCTGTGGAGCAGCTGGTGGTTTCAAACCGCTGACGTTTTTGGTGAGCAGCCAAACGCATTAACGACTGCACCACCAGAGCTCCTTGAAAACATGCTTACCACTACTATTATTCCAAGTCTCTCCTCAGACCTGTAAGAATAATTCCAGTTCTTAGATAGATTGCACAGAAGAATAAACTTTCCTCAAATTGTGTTTCCTTTTGCCTTCATATCCACACTGATCTTAGACCATAATGATCTGGCTCTGAAAAGAGCCCCATGTGCAGCCAGCTGGGACTGCAGCAATCACTACAGAAAGCCAAGTGCCTTTTCTAATAAATAGTGCCCTTACTATCAACATGTCATTTATTATGTTAAGTAAACAAACCTACTCTGACTTAAGGGCTTTACAAAAAGTCTTCCCTTATAGCCCCTTAGTAGAGTCCCTTGCCTGACCTGCACCAAGAGGCATGGACCAGGGGTAAATGTGTAGCCATCCTTAATGACACTAAAAATGAGCACAAATTTGAGCCCTGCAAGTGTCCCTTATCCTGTCTCATTAGACATAGTTCTCAAATGTGTCAGTAGCCAGGGGGCTCTCCTCCCCTTCATAACTATTGTGCAAGGAGAGGAAAGGACACTTGTTAGCCACTTCTATTATCCATCCGCTCAATCACTCTTAAAGGGCATTCTTTTGATCTTTCTGGCTAAGCTCCCACCAGGCTAGAAGCCAATAAGTGGATTATGCCACGTGTTCCCTCTGAGGATCTACTTTAGCTGATTGAGTAGTTCTAAGTCAGCCAAGGGAAATGACAGTTTGCCAGAATGCAAGTCATGTGTGTCAGTGTATAAACCTGAAGGTTGCTGTGGAAGATGCAAATGTCACTGTCTTTGTCTAAGGCAACTTGGATTCTCTCTCTGTATGATCTGTAACCAAGGGAGCCACGCATTTGCATCTGATGCTTCAATTGCAATATTTACTCCTCAGACCTCTCTTGCACCTTTCTTTCAACCAACCTTATTAAAAAAACAAAACAAAACAAAAAAATTTGACTCTATTCAGTCTCTCCTCTTGGGAAGGATTCCTTGCTCTCCTCACTGTTCTTGGCTTATGGAACAGCACAGTTGGCTGTCCTTGAGGATTCAGACCCAAATGACTCATAATCAGGTGAGTGCTACTACTGTAAGCCTTCAGAGTCCTTCCCTAGAGAACTCTTCAGGGATACCCATAGCCATTTAGCAGAGATTACCAGAGTCTGGGAAATGGTTGGAGAAGCCCATGACGCTTCATGCCAGGAGATGATTTTCTGAGTCTAAAACAGCTGATGAGTTCTGTGGAATACTTACGTATTATGCAACCATGTTTCATTTAGATGAAGATAATGGCTCTAGCAACAGAGCCCTGTAGACTTTCCAACTAGAGTGTGCCAAAAGTCTGGGACTAAAACAGAGACCTAACATGCCCCTCCTCCTCATGCAGCATTTCTTTTACTAGCTTAGAGTGATTTGCTCTTGAAAGAATACACAATGGAGTTTTTAAAGCAGAATAGAATACCTTTAGCTAATGGGTAAGTAAAAGTAAATTAATAAAAATTAGAGTTTTGTGTTTTATCCCAAGAAGTTAGACACTCCTAGATCCTGGATTAGCCAGGTATTATAATAATAATGATGGAAATTTTCACAGTAATTTCAAAGGAAATATTTACGTTATCTATTAGAGTCGGGGAGCTCTGGTAGCATAGTGGCTAAGGCACTTGACTGCTAACCAGAAGGCTGGCGGTTCAAACCCACCAGCCACTCCTCAGAAGGAAGGTTGGGCAATCCTACTTCCGTAGTGATACTGCCTCGGAAACCCAAGAAGGGGTCGCTATGAGTCAGGGCTGACTCGACGGCACTTAACAACAACAACAACAATTAGAGTCGTACAGATTTTAGCTTCTGGAGATGTTTACCTTGTTTCCCGTTACAGGTGTACAACAAATAAGAACAGCATAACAAGAGAAACATGCTAATGGCCAGAGCTGTTACAAAATACGTGTATATACGTAGTTGTTGTTGTTGTTATGTGCCATCGATTGGACCTAACTCATAGTGACCCCTCCTTGGGTTTCCGAGGTGGTATCACTATGGAAGTAGATTGCCCAACCTTCCTTCCGAAGAGTGGCTGGTGGGTTTGAACCACCAGTCTTCTGGTTAGCAGTCAAGTGCCTTAGGCTCTACACTGCCAGAGCTCCCACGTGTATATATAGTGAGAGTTAAATCCCATTTTTCCCTTAGAGATCAACAATGCACACTACAAATACTGTGCACCTGTCGTGGATAGAATTATGTTTGGTTAAGGGTTTTGTACATGTTTCAGTTAATACAATTATTATTAAAGTAATTATTAAAGAATCAGGCCACAGAGAATCTTATCAAATGCCTTGATTGTGGCTAATCTCTAAAAGAGAGTTTTTTATTGAAAATATTTTAAAAATATATGTGCAATAAAAATTAGAGAATTTAGTTTTCAAGTCAACAGTAGTGGCAGTCTCCTGTAGAATTGCAAATGTCTCTGTTTTATTAATTAGGATGGTTAATATGGTTTACTTATATAATCTTTCGATGTGCTGATTGCAGTTTTTTAACCCATTTGTTTGTTTGCTTCATTACAGAATGTTTGTCCAGCCCAAGCTATTTGAGAATATTTTTCATCATCTTTATAGTAACCTTCTTGATTGGGTTGCTTAAAGTCCTCATCATTAGACAGGTGATACTGCAATGGAATAGTAATAAAATTAAGTCCTCGGCAGATTATAGAGGGTCAACCTCAAAAAAGGTTAGTGAGATAAAAGAAAACGGAATTGCTATCTGCATATACTATTGTCTAACTAAAATATTTAGATCTTTACTTAATACTCATGTTTCTTTTCCATCAAGGATAAGTTGCTTCTGCATAGTGTTTGCACAAGAACAGTAACCTATCGACGTGAGAAGCCTGAAGAAATAAAAATGGATATCAGCAAATTAAACGCTCATGAAACTTTCAGGTGCAACTACTAAAGAAGATTAAAAAAAAAAGTATTTCATGAGAAACTGGACTATTAATAATTGCTCCTAAAAATTATAATTCTAAAAGTCACAGGAGGAGTCAAAACATCCAAGGTCATGCCAGTTGCTGATTATATTCTCCAACGAAGACTGACAACATCCTCATCTTAATGTGACTCACATAGCTGCTGAAATATTCAGAGAAAAATGTGTCTTACTACTGTTTGAAACTAGTGTCATTGTAGCACTTTACTGTAATATATAACTTATTTAGATCAGCATAGAATGTAGATCATCTGAAGAGCACTGATTACACTTTACAGGTACCTGACATTCCTAGCTTCCCAGAGACAGACAATGCTGTGAGAATTGTAGCATTGTGTCACTACAAGGGTACAGTAATTCCTGCACTGAACATGTGGATGAAAAAAAAAATCAGTTATACTAACTTTGCCAAACACTTTAGCAATTGGCAGTGAATAGACAAGAACACCTAGATGAATAAATTGTATTTCACTTGTTTGAGAAGTGAAAAGATAGAATCTTAATATCACAGTAAGGGATATTGTTTTTGAAACTGTGGTTTTATGCATGTGTGTTTGGTTTTCTTTTTTTTTCATTTTTTGTAAGATGGATACTAACTCCAACCTTCTCTCTTCTTTATATTGTTTTTTTCTTTCTTACAGGATAAGTTTATATATGTCACAGGTGACTGGACTAAATAAGTGCTAAGTTACTACTGCCATAAAAACCTAATAATACAATGTCACTTTATTAGAATACTGGTTTTTAAAGCTGAATGTGTAATAAGGGGAACTCTGTAAAGTAAGATCCTGAATAGTTTCATTGTTTCCGGATGTGGAGTTCTGAATCTTCTTACCTGGTAAACTGGACAGATTATTTCACCAATTCATTTATCTAATCAGTGAATTGAAATTTACAAGATGTGAGGAAACTCTGCCATCAAGCAAAGTACGGCACTTTTGAATGACTTTAGTTAGATTTTTCACTCCAAGTAGGTCTGAATATTTTTCTAATTAAAAGCTGTATTACTTTTGCCCTTCAATGCAGCCTAAGGACAATATTTCCCTCATTCACCCCATGTCACCAGAATCCATAACAGTAGAAAACTGTAGTGTAGCAAAAGATAACCTAGGAATAAGCTAATTCAACTTTTTGGTTAGTCAGAGAACTGAGATAAAAAATGTATAAATGGTTTCTCCAAAAACACCTAAGTGATAAGAAGCAGTGTTAGAAAAAAGGATCTATCACATACCCAGGCCAGTGTCCATTGCACGATATCATGCTACCTCTTGAATATTTAAAATATTTGATTGGACAAGTATTTTCAAATGTACTCTACTGAAATCTTAAAAATAAGAGCATGTGAAAATTTCAGAACATAGTAGAAAAGAGTAATTCAAACTGAATTACCCATAACCAACTTCCAGCCTTTCGTGATAATCTAAGGCTGAGACTACTGCAAGACATAACTCCAGGGAACCAATTTGCACCATTGCTTGAGTCAACAGCACTTCCTGCTCTTGCTCCTACTCCCTGGAGTGATGCAATGCTCAACCCTAGATACAGCGGCACAAAGTTTCTGACTCTTCTTCAATGATAATTTCTTCATAATTACTGTATCCCTGTGGAGTTCTGATGATGTAGTGCCTAAGGCATTTGACAACTAACCAGAAGGTTGGTGGTTCAAACCCACCAGACACTCCTCAGAAGGAAGGTTGGACAATCCACTTCCAAAGTGATACCACCTGAGAAACCCAAGGAGAGGACACTATGAGTTGGGTCTGACTCAATGGCAAACAACAACAGCAATACTTTATTGGATAGCAGTCCAACAACCGTGTGTGCAATACAGAGCTGTGCCTGTGACAAGAAAGGAATTTATTTAAAATATGTTCTCATAATTAACTTCCCATGTTTGTTGCCTTCTCACCCTTCAATTAATCAAAGTTGTAGATATTTGCATTTTAATGAAGATTAGCACTCACCTCATATTCTACCCTAAAGAGGAGTAACAAACTTGTAGTAAGTTGTTCTAGAGCCAAAAAACACAGAAACCCACTAGCTATCTTCTACAACCAAGAAGTTATACTGTTAAATTGAACTGCATTTTCTTCCCAAAATGAGAAATTGGGTACAATGACGTGATTCAGCACTGTGACTCACATGTAAAAGAAACCTTTGATCACCAAGAGTAATGTAAAACTTACATTTTCCAGCCTGCCTATCAGACATAGCATTTTTAAAAAAAAAAACAGGAAAAGAAATGGATGCCTGAAAACCCCCATGAAATGAAAAATTGGTATATATCCATTAATTAAAATGCTGATAATTTATAAAATAAGCATTATAATGTTCATAAAGGAGCTCTGGTAACATAGTGCCTAAGGCACTTGACTGATAACCAGAAGGCTGGGGGTTCAAATCCACCAGCCACTCCTTGGAAGGAAGATGGGGCAATCTACTTCTGTAGTGATACTGCCTCAGAAACCCAAGGAGGGGTCGCTATAAGTCGGGTCCGACGTGGCGGCACATAACAACAACAATGTTCATAAAATAATTTCCATATGGAATAAATCATTCAAAAGAGTATAATAAAATGGAACCCTGAAAAATCAAGGTTTCGTATTTTTCACACCCTCATTAGTTTGCACTAACTTTGTAATGAGCCAAGGCTGTTATTGGAAGGGACAAACTCCCTGATAGGCAATTCCATGCTAGATGATGATTTTTAGTTTGTGATGTCTTGTTTTTTCTTTCTACTTAAAGATCTAATTCTTAAAGATTTTAGTGCTTATATTTTACTTGAATCATTGATGTTTTCCTGTGTAATAGTTTGTAAGAAGAGAATTAATATTTGACTTGTTAGAATTAATTTAAATGAGAAAGGAGAACAGGGTATTGTTAGGTTACGTAATTTATGTAAATAGAGCCTATTTTCAACTAATATAACAAGAAAAGCCTTTTTGGATTCATTGATATTAAATATAATTAATGAAAGTTTAAATTGTTAACAGAATTAGGAACTTGAATAACACTTTTGGTCTGGCAGCATTTTTGTGCCCTAAATTATGTAATGATATAGAAATGTGTCATATAAACACTACAATATAACTGCATTTTATTTCTCTGGGGATATATTTCTACTTCAGTGCATATGAATTTATAAACATTTGATATATTTTTAGAAGTTATTCATATTTATTAAGCCATAGACATTCTCTAAAATACTCAAAAATTCACTAAGGATCTGATTATGTCCAAACTATTCACCTTGGGTTTATAAAGATAACTCTCCACAGAAAAAAAAAAAAAACCTAAAATTAAACAGAAGATTGTTTATTATTATTTTTTTTTAATTGTGATTTGGGTGTAAGTTTACAGAGCAAATTCACTTTCCATACAGCAGCTCACATACACTTTGTCTCATGACATTGACTGCAATTTCCCAAAATGCAACAGCTTTGTGCTTTGTCCCCTCCTGCTTCCTCCCCATAGTTACCTCTTTCACAGGTCCTTCCCTCCCATGCACTCCTGCCCGCCCCCACAGCTGTCTCCCATGATTGATCTCTTCAAGGACTGTGTCTACTTAATGTAAATGTTCAGCTCATATGCCTGTCTTTTGTTTTCCTGAAAGCCACCTGGGAGTGGGTTCAATTCCAGATCTGAAGGGCATCTAGAGGCCGTAGTCTCAGTGTTCCATCAGACTCTTTCAGACCAGTAAACCTGGTCATTTTTATAATTTTATTTATTTATTTTTAATGATTTTGAGTTTTGTTTCACATTTTGTTCTCCCACTCTGTCCAGGATCTCCTACATAGATCTCTCTGAGTGGTTGACAGTGGTAGCCGAGTACCATCTAGTCAGAAGTTAAGTTTTGAAGGCAAATTTTTCAAAACTAAAAGTGTAAAATTAGTGACTACATCATATACAATTCACCAAAGATAAATTCCGAATAATTTTATAGTATTTCCTTAATCCTTACTGAAGATATTTATATCTATGACAGCAGGCATCCATGAGACCCCAAAATATGGTTTTAATAGACTGAAAATTCCTCTCCTTACAATTACACCCCCCCTTTTTTTTTTTCAATTCTTTATGGTACTTGGTAGACTAGATAAGATTCAATGTAAATGCTCCCTTCCTTCCCTCACACCGGGTTTTCCACTTGTTTATCCCAAGAGGTTGCCCTAAAGTTTCAAGTTTAATACGTTAAATTGTGAAAAGTAGCTGAATTAATGGTATGATGAAGTTGTTTATTTTCAAACATCTTTTACTGATTTTAAGGAGCTCTGGGAGCTCTGGTGGCATAGTGCCTAAGGTATTTGACTGCTAACCAGAAGGCTGGTGGTTCAAACCCACCAACCACTCCTCAGAAGGAAGATTGGGCAATCTATTTCCTTAGCAATAATGCCTCAGAAGCCCAAAGAGGGATCGCTATGAGTCAGGATCGACTGGACAGCAGTGAATTGGTTTTTTTTTTTTTTTTTCAATCTGGTTGCATAGTGGTTAAAGCATTCAGCTGCCAACCGAAAGGTTGGCAGCTCAAACCCACCAGCACTCTGCAGGAAAAAGATGAGGCAGGCAGCTTCTACAAAGATTTCCAGCCTTCAAAATCTTAGGGGCAGTTCTGCATTGTCCTGTAAGGTCTCTGTGAGTCAGAATCAACTCTATGGCAGTGAGTTTGGTTTTTTGGACTTAATTGATTTTAAAACTCATTTGACTCTATGCTCCTGAGCAAAGACAGACCAATGAAAAACTAAGAATTTTAAATTTTCATGGCTGTTTGAATTTATTTCAGTTTTGAAATATTTGAGATGTATAAGTTTTCATGAAAGTCTCAAGTGAAATACAACTTCTTGGGAGTTCAACATGTGCATATTTTATTCTGTTTTAGTTACTTCTAATATTTGATTTAAGGCTATTCATACCTGTATTGACCTTAAGAACTCTATTTCATGAGAAGCAAACAAATATTTTTTAAAGGAATACTGAATTAGCATTTTTTTCTAATAATTTCTTTTATAATTACTTTGTTGAAAATATATTATGTGTGATCGATTATACATATCCATATTCATTGATTCTAAGATACTGCCATTTTCGGTTAAACATCTCTTGAATTGTGATGTATCTTGCAGCTGTCGGCATCTTAGTTGTGCATGAGTAAATATTACACTAATTCATCTTTAAACACATGTACATGGGTATAAGGTATTCTTTTTGTTATAAATACTTGAGAATCCATTTATGACAACATATGAAGCCAATTTTCAGTACAGCTGAATCACATACAGTGCTAAAGGGGGCCCAGCATCTTTATAATCAAAAACCAGATACTACTCATTTCTGGTTATAAAGTTATTTCATGCTCCTGTTTATACTATATGCCAGTGGCTGTAGATCTGACAAACTCTGAGTTAACTAGGAGGAACAGGTAGATTTTTGCCAGATTTTGTTAAGAAGTTTTTATTCTCTCAATTCCTTTTTAAGGGATTCTTTCACAAGATCATCTCACTTTTAATCAGAAAAACTGGAAAAAAAAATTACATAACCATCATAGCTAGAATTTTTAACATCTTACATGTTTTATGACAATGACAGAAAAAAAAAAAAAAAAGAAGATTCAATTCCATGCTGTGGAAAACAGCTTTTCTCTTGGCTCCTCCTCCTTCTGTATTTTTTTTTTAATCACTTCTTTTCTCCCATTTGATTTTTCCTTTGGCTTGGATAAATTTACCTTTAAACCCATATAATGATTATCATATAATGGATATTTAAATTATTTTAATTATAAGACACAATTATTCAGTCTTTTGGGCAGCTGTTAATGAAATACCTGAGGGTAATAACACTACTCTTTTATCTACCTGGAATAGTTTTCTGCTTAAAACTTATCTTTGTAAGCTAATCCTGTTAATCAGGATTCTAGCCTCTGCAACCTATTTCTTAAGTTAAAAATATTTGATACATCAAAATAGTATACCACTGCAGTCTTCAAGGGCGGAAGATATGTGATTTATATAAAAAAAAATTTTTAACTTTATACAGTCCCCCAGATGCATGTCATTTTAATAAGAATTACCCCACAGTGACAAGTATGGTACATAGATTGTATTAAGGCTATTGAGTACAAAATATTTTAATTCTAAATTATCAGAAGAAATAAATTTGCACACATAATATAGAAATTCATTTTGCATATATTTAAATAATATTTAAAACTATTTTACATTTACCAGCTACTTCTTTAAAGTTTTTAAAGCAAAAAAAACAAAAATGTTTTTAAAAGATCAGTAACATAAATTTACCTTGTTTCACTTAACATGTACTGCCTTAGTAAAAAGAAATTTAATATAGAATGTATTTTTAAATTAAAATATTTGAGGATAAAATAGCTCTAAGAAAGAAACAAATTCTCATTAAACATATTTCTTATTATTTCTTACTTTGAATTATAAATAAAATTGACTTAAATAATATGAAAAATTGGTGACTATGATAATTTTGCATAGTATACTATGAACCTGTTCATTTAACTCTGATTGACTACTAACTTCTGTTTGATGTATTTATTAAAGAGCTGACACTGTAGTTTATTGTGAGATGTTTATTTTTCTAACAGAGCTTATAACAATTATGACAAGGCATTTAATTAATGCATCATTCTGTTTAAAAGTAGGTGTTAATATGAAATTTAATGTTTTGAAATAAAAATATAAAGATTTGAGAATGCTCAGAATGCTTCTTTATTTACATGGTGTGTTATGTGATCCTCTACACATCCAAATGACAGCACATTGTCAAGTGGGGAAATGGAATAACATTTATACATCGTCAGTGGCAGAAGACATAACATATATCCCAAAAGTTACTTCTTGTTGTTGTTGTCAGAGTCTGTCAATTTGGCTCCGACTCATAGTGACCTTATGTACAACAGAGCAAAACACTGCCAGGTCCTGTGCCATCCTCACAATCCTTGCTATACCTGAGCCCATTGTTGCAGCCACTGTGTCAATCCATCTCGTTGAGGACCTTCCCCTTTTTCGCTGACCCTCTACTTTACCAAGCGCGCTATCCTTCTCCAGGGAATGGTCCCTTCTGACAACATGAGCAAAGTAGGTGGCACAAAGTCTGGCATTCTTACTTTCAAGGAGCATTCTGGCTACACTTCTTCCAGGAGAGATTTGTTCCTTCTTCTGGCAGTCCATGGTATTTTCAGTATTCTTCACCAACAGCACAACTCAAAAACATCAAATCTTCTTTGGTCTTCCTTATTCTTTGTCTACTTTTCATGTACATAAAAGGAGATTGAAAGCACCATGGCTTGTTTGAGGTGCACCTTAGTCTTCAAAGAGTCTTCTTTGCTCTTCAGCACTTTAAAGAGTTACTACTGCCAGATAATTGTAGGACCACTGATGAAGAGTGAGGCTATTTTAATTGTGCTATTTCCCTTTTGATAGCTGCCCAATAGTGGAAGCAAAAAGGTTATTCTAAGAACACAGAGTTGAAAAGTTTGCTAAAAATTAAAACAAGCTTCTTCCACATGCCAGGGATTTTACTATTACCTCGATACAGATTTCACATGTTCATGAACTTCAATTGTTCTTAAAGTCACATTTAAACAATTAAAATTTATTTAAAAACCATGCATTATGATTTTCCTTATTTAACCTAGTAGAGAAGGTGAAGTAACAAGGGTGTGGTACATAAAAAATTGAGTAAGATGTGCAGTCAGATTGAGTCCCTGTCCTTAAGGAAGTTTTTATAGTTTGCACACTGGTAGGTAGCAGGGGTGTCCTGGAGAGAGAGGATGGAAGCGATTAAGAGGGCTCACAGTTTTATTTTTGAGAATTCATCCCAAACTGGGCTTGGGCCACAGTCTTTTTTTTCTTTAACTTCTTATTGTAGTTTGGGTGAAAGTTGATAGAGCAAAGTAGTTTTCCATCTGTGGTAGTTATGTTTGTGTGTCAACTTGGCTGGGCCTGGTCGAATGGCTGGGCAGCTGGTGGTAGTTATTCCCCATGATGAGACTGGCAATCAACTCCATGGTGGGATTTACCACAAGCAGCTGAGTAGCTGCCTTTGGG
>NW_006921595.1:16735343-16800574 GCF_000298275.1 Orycteropus afer afer | reverse complement strand
AGGTTGAGGGGCTTTCACCCAGCCCCTAGAGCCTGGCACTTTGAACTTGGACTTAAAGCCTCCAAATTGTAAGAATAAACTCCTGTTTGTTAAGGCCATTCCCATTTGTGGTATGTTAATTGTTAGAGCAGCACTAGGCAACCAGAACACCATCCAACAATTTTTACACATTTTATTTCATAACATTGGTTACAAATTGAGATCCTGATTTTTAATGTTATGAGTGTTGTTTGAACCCATTCTTCACTTGCCCCTTTAGTAATAGGACCCTATATCCTGAGTTTCAACAGAGCACACAGCCTGAAACTTGTATTCCCAAACTCCTTTGCAGCTAACTATGGTTACCAGACTAAATATTGGCCATTGTAATGGGAGAGGAAATGGTAGTGCAACCCTGGGGGCTCACTTTCTCTTCCCCCTCTTCCTGTTCTCTAGGACAACTTGAGCAGCTGTCTTGATGAAGGAAACCATGTGCTGAAATTGTCAGCCTTGGACTGCTCACATCAAGGCACATTTGAATAGGGAAACAATCTTAACTAAACTACCACGTTTCTGAGACTCTGATGTTACAGTAGATAGGCTTTATTTTAATGCCATATTGTTTACATACATAAATGTCTCATTGAATTTGCAGCAATACCTTACAAGGTAAGTTCTGTGTCCCTCCATTTTTCAATGTGGGAAATGAGGCACAGAAAACTTAAGGATCTTCCAACAAACTCATGCATCCAGTAAGTAATCAAAGCAGTATTCATACCTAGATCTGTTTTTCTTTCCATAAACAACTGATTGTATATACTATGAAGATAGATTTTACTAATTGAACTGTCAGAGGTTAACCATTGTCCCATTCAGTGAAAAACACATGCAATAAATAAAGGCTTAAGACCTAATATATGTGCACAAATATTACATGGGAAAAAAATGAGAAGATATTAAAAATAACAAAATGCTAAGTGCCCTCAGATGCAAAGTTGGACTGAGGCTTGAGAGAAGACCTGTGGAGGAAGCAATATTTGGTCTTGACCTCAGAGGAAAAGTGAATTGGTCACATGCAGAAAGAGGGTTGATTCTTGGCCACTGCCAGCTACTCAGAGGAGTGAGTAGTTGGACTTGTGGGCTCTGGACCATAGTTGCAGGGGACATTGAGCTCAAATGGCATAACATACTACCCAAAACATTGTTCCACATCCTACTGTGGCAAGTAGCAACTAGGATCTTCAAGACTTGAAAGCAGCCATCTAGATGCAATGATGAGCCTCTCCTTGTCCAGAGCAAAGAAGAATGAAGAAAACTAAAGACACATGGAAACAGTTAGTCCAAGTGACTGGTACACCATCTGATCCTCGGCCCAAATGACTATGAGACCAGAAGAACTAGATGGTGACTGGCTACCACTGTCAACTACTCTGAGGGGGATATCTGTAGGAGATCGTGAATGGAGTGAGAGAATGAGGAACAAAACTCAAAATTATTTAAAAAATAAAAAAGGACAGATTTGCTGGTCTGATAGAGCCTAATGGAACCACTGAAACTATGGCCTCTACATGCCTTTTAGGTCTGGAATTGAACCCACTCCCAGGTGGCATTCAGCCAAACAAAAGACAGGAATATGAACTGAACAGATTAGGTAGATACACCCCTTGGAGAGATCAATAATGGGAGAATAGAAGGGCTATGTATGCACAGGGAGACAGCTTGGGGGGGCGGGAGTGCATGGAAGGGAAGGCCACAGGGAAGAGGTGACTGTGGGGAGGAAGTGGGAGGGGAGCTGTTGCATTGTGGGAAATTGCAGTCAATGTCATGAGACAAAGTGTATGTGACTGCTGTATGGAAAGTAAATTTGCTCTATAAGCTTTCACAATAAAATATCACAATAAAAATTTTAATTAAAAAAAAAAAAAAGAAAAAGAAAGAAATGGAGTTGAGGGAGTTCTAGGGGAAGGGCAAAGGACTCCAGCCACCATGACATCTTGTTGAGATAAGGCATTGGATAATGGAAAGTAGTAACCTGCAGGTGCTGGTAGTTATAGAAAGCTTGATTTCCAGACTAAAAATTTTGAGTTTTGTTTACTATGAAAGGACAAGCCTCTGAAGTTTGTCCACAGAAAAGTGATGTGTTTGGAATTAAATATGGTTGGTATATATTAAGGTTGGGCAATCCTACTTCCGTAGTGATAACTGCCTCGGAAACCCAAGGAGGGGTCACTATGAGTCGGGACCGACTCGACGGCAAATAACAAAAACAACATATATTATATAGGGAGCTCTGGTAGCATAGTGCTACCAGACTTGCAAGCAGCCATGGTGGTTCAAACCCACCAGCCACTCCTCGGAAGGAAGATGGGGCAATCTACTTCTGTAGTGATACTGCCTCGGAAACCCAAGGAGGGGTCGCTATGAGTCAGGCCCAACTCGACGGCACATAAAAACAACAACAACACATTATATAAAGTACAATTTTTAATTAAACATTGATTTTTGTATTGTCTCATACTAAATTTAAGAGCTCAGATAGCACAGGGGTTAAAGCATCTGACTGCTAACCAAAAGGTCAATTGTTCAAATCCATCAGTCACTCCGCAGAAGAAAGATGAGGCAGTTTGCTTCTGTAAAGATTTACAGCCTTGAAAACCTTATAAGGGAGTTCTACTCTGTCCTATAAGGTCACTAGGGGTTGGAATTGACTTGAAGGAAGTGGATTGGGTTTAGTTTTGGGGGGCTTAATGATTAAGCACTTGGCTACTAACCAAAAGTTTAGCTATTTGAACCTACCAGTCACTCTGCAGGAGAAAGATATAATCTGCTTCTGTAAAGATTATAGCCTTGGAAACCCTATGGGGCAGTTCTACTCTGCACACATGGGGTCACTATGAGTCAGGATCAACCTGACAGGAACTAACAACAACATTCTTAAGAAAAAAAAAAAAATGCACTGGATATAATACCAAATATCAAACATTGGTAACAACCTAAATGTTCAACCAAGGAGACTGACTACATGAATTATTTTTGAAAGTAGTGTATTTGCACAATTATGATGGCAGAGAAGAAGGAGCCAGTTTAGAAGAAAATGTTTATATTGAGGAGGTTTGTATGGTTGTACAATAAAATAGGAGGGCAGTCCAATTATGACAAACTGGAATCAGGGAAGTGAGCATGCAAAATTTTCAGAAGGAAAGGTAAGTACAAAAGTAGAAATGAAGGGCATATGGTAGCATAGTGCCTAAGGCACTTGACTGCTCACCAGAAGGCTGGTGGTTCAAACCCACCAGCCACTCCTCGGAAGGAAGGTTGGGCAATCTACTTCCATAGTGATACCCCCTGAGAAAGCCAAGGAGGGGTCTCTATGAGTCGGGTCCTACTTGACAGCTCCTAACAACAATACTGCAAGGAAGACTTGATGGAACTTGGGAACTGGCTGGATATAAGTGATAAAGAAAGGAGTTAGTCAGAGGGAAATCTGATGCCAACTCTGAAAGTTACTGAAGATTTCTATCCAAACTAGATAAAATTCCCAACCTAGTCTCATAGACCACATTGTTTTTGCTAATCCATCATTTTAGCTAAATTCTAAATTCATCAAAATGTTAGTCCAGTCAAATTTAGGGTGGAAAAATTGTAGATGACTTCAATGATTATGCTTTCAAATATTATTAAAATAAACTCAATTGAAAAACAAACCAGTTCCTCTTTTAATGTAATTACCCATATGTGAATATTTTGGTCATAATATTCACAGAAGCATTGACAAGCTGCAAGAGTAGAACCAGTGGTTTCTTGTCTTTCAACTTGGCAATCCTTTGGCACTTGTTTGGGCTGGTGCAATTCTTAGTACTCACGGCCAGGTGCTGTTTAGATTTCTCCCAGCAAATTGCCTTAAGGTCGGAAATATTCACAGAGTAAAGTGATGACATGGAAACTTTCTTTATTGGACTTTGGCATACTTTATGCTGCTTTTCCTTTATTATGAGTACAAAATTCATTCTAACCATCAGAAAAGTCTTAAAAGGTAATTATCCATTTAAAAATATCTTAATTGGCCATTATCAAGCACATATTTTTCTCTTTTTTCCCTATGAAATACTGGATAACCTGTAAGTCAGTGGTTCTGAAAGGATTGCACTGTGACCACCAACACCAACTTCTCTGGTAACTTGTTAGAAATGCAAATTCTTTTGCCCTAGGCCAGACTTCTGTATCAGAAACTCTGGGAATGGGGCCCAGCAATCTGTGTTTCAACTAGTTCTACAAGTTAATTCTGATGTCTGCCACAATTTTAGCACCATTTCCATTAAGAGTGAAAACTGGTAACAAAAGACCTTAACTATAGCTTATGCTCACCAACACACCTAGACTGTGGCCTAGATCATAGGAAAAAAAAAAAAAAAAAAACCCTGTTGCCACCTGTAGAGTTATCTCTCACTTTTAGTGACCGAATGTGTTACAAAGTAAAACTGCTCCATAGGGTTTTCTTGGCTCAAAGATTGTCAGTTCAAACCCACTAGCAGCTCCACTGAAAAGGCCTGGTGATCTGCTCCTATAAAGATTATGACCTACAAAACCCTATGGGGAAATTTTACTCTATCATATAGGGTCATCTGGGTCAGAATCATGTCTTTCCTCTTCAGTACTGCTGGGAAGTCTTGATCTGCCAACCTGTAGGGGAGTAGATTAGTGCAAACCATTTGTACCACCTATAGACCTTGGAATATATTAAGTACTCAATAAATAAGTGTTGAGTGAGTCAATGTCTTTCTGTTGTCACTGAGCCCCTCAGACTTGTCTCAGACAAAATATTGTGCTCAAAATTGTCTTTTGTTGGAGTTAAAAGCAAAGTATGTTATAAAATTGCATGGCATGTTGTTTAAAAAAATGAAGTTTACTTCATGACTTTTTAAACCAGCCTAAAGACTCCAGTGTACATAGAGGCTTACATGAAGTATTTTAACCAAGGCCAGTCTTCATTTTTCTCTCACTGAAATACTGTAACTTCCCAAACTAAGCTAAGTTAAATGAATGCAGAGTTTTATTTGTGATATAATGGAAGTTCTCTATCACTGTCATAGCTCACAGGGAAATCCTAACTGGGTCTTCTAAGTTCCATCTTGGTGAAAGGACTAAATTTTTCTTCACAGTCTGTATGCAACTTCTTTCTCTTCCCTCTTTTCAGAATTACTTAAAAGTGTCCAAGCCTATATAGTACACTAAGTAATGGTTGACTCTTAAGAGTTTGCAAGTGGCCATTCATGGTGAAACAATTGGTGTCTATTTGCCTGGAGCAGCAGAATAATATGGAAGCTTAGGAATTGGATGAAGAACTGTAATTCATATCTAATTGCCTCCATGAGTAACTGCCTCCCTTTTCTATGAGACCAAAAGAACTGAAAGATTTCCAGCTACCATTGCTGAATAGTTTGGTCAAAGAGTCATAGAAGCAGAGAGAAAATGGAGAATGGAATTCCAAATTCTCATGAAACCCAGACTTTTTGGAGCCACTGAGGCTGAATGAAACCCAAAACTATTGTCCTGAGGGAATCTTTAAACCTTAAACTATCTCCTGAAGTCATCTTTAAACAAAACAATAGTTTAGCTTAGTTAGAAAAGAGTATCCACCTTGAGTATTATATTCTTTTAAAGAATTATCCCTATGAAATCAAATTGACAACAGCTACGCAAAAAGTTGGATGAGAAGCTTAGAGCATTTTGAGTTGGCGTTGATGATAGTGAAACAATTCAGAAATGGATATCAAGAAAAGTGGAACAACTTGAAGAATGTAATAATTGTTACTGAATTGTACATATAGAAATGGTGGCATTGATGGGTGTTTTTCTGTGTGTATCTTCACAAAAAAATTAATTTAAAATAAGTCTGTTGGTTTTCTACAGTTATGCAAGGATGCTGTTAATTTTCAGTTGGCAATTTCAGAGTTCTTTCTGTTTGACTGAGAGTTTCTCTCTCTCTTTGTTTAATAGATATATAGAGCCCATTTAAACACTTAAAATTATCACAATGCTGCCTTTCTGCTTTTGGATAAATTGTAAAAAGATCAATTATTAAGTGTCAAGGTTTCAGTGTCTTATCCTCTGATGACATTGATTCTATGTGAGGAAAAAGAATATGTAGAAGTCCTAGAGTCAAAATTAGATGACTAGAGTGGCAACTATATAAGCCATCATTTTAATTTCATCTATTAATAAATGATAAATATGTGATTTAAGTCCCTTTCTAGCTCCTCAGTCATTTAGCAAGAATAAGCATACATTTTAAACCTCTATTCTAGTAATGAATGTATAATGGTCTAATTAGTCAGTAATTACCTGAAATGAGCAGAATAGAAGAAACCCACACAGTTTTAAAGAATTGAGGGAAAGTAAAAGAGTTCTTAAAAATGGTGGTGATGAGGGCGTCAATGAGTTTTCATGATTGGTGTGGGTGGTTCAAGAATAAGGGAGAGACAAGTGGTGAAGAAAATGTTACAGCAGGAAAACGCCACACAATTTATATTCCGGCCCTTAAACACACACACATGCACACACTCAACGTTCACTCTGTGTGATATATCATATCAGTCATGACAAAACTGGATGGGTTAACTTTTGAAGTTTTTCCTCCTTAAGTATACCCAAAACCCGCTGCCATCAAGTCAGGTCTGAATCATAGCGACCCCTCCTTGGGTTTCCAAGGTGATATCACTACAGAAGTAGATTGCCCAACCTTCCTTTCAGTGAGTGGCTGGTGGGTTTGAACCACTAGCCTTTTGGTTAGCAGTCAGATATGTTAGGCACTATGCCACCAGAGCTCCCTTAAGTATAAGCTACATATAATATTATGCACAAGCCTTTAATTGACAACTTGTTGAGTTTTGATAAAAGTATATATCTCTGAAACCACTACCCCAATTAAGATGTAAAATGTTTCTGTAACTTCATAAAAGAGTTCATGCCCCTTCCTAGTCAAAAAATCCTCTCCTTTCTAGGCACTGATTTCTCTTACCATAACCAGCTTTATTATTTTCACTTCCCACAGAATTAATAGGCCCTCACCCAATCTTCTCATAACAACAATGTAATTTGGAATATTTCATTAAACTCCATTTTATTTCTTTGAAAGTCAGATTTATTATAATATAATTTAACCTACAGAAAAATTCATTCCCTTTAAGAGTATACTTCATCTATTAATAAATGATAAATATGTGATTTAAGTCCTTTCCTAGCTCCTCAGTCATTTAGTAAGAATAAGTATACATTTATGTTATTTCAAGAGTATAATTTAATGGCAATTGCCTCGTATGCATGTGAGAGCTGGACAATGAATAAGGAAGACCAAAAAAGAATTGATGATTTTGAGTTGTGGTGCCTGGGGAAGAATGCTGAAAGTACCATGAACTGTTAAAAGAACTAACAGATCTGTCCTGGAAGAAGTGCACCCGAAATGCTCCTTGGAAGTGAGAATGGCCAGACTTTGTCTCACCTATTTTGGTCATGTTGTCAGAAGGGACTACTCCTTGGAGAAGGATGTCATGCTTGGTACGGTGGAGGGTCGATGAAAGAGGGGGAGGCCTTCAATGAGATGGATTGACACGGTGGCTGTGATGATGGGCTCAAGTATAGCAGGGATCATGGAGCTGGCGAGGGATCAGGCAGTGTTTCATTCTGCTGTGCATGGGGTTGCTATGAGTCGGAAACAACTTGACGGCACCTCACACAACAACAACTTTAATGGATTTTGGCAAACACATATAGTCATGTTATCACTATCACAGGAAGATACAGAATATTTCCATCGTGGCCAAAATTACCTGTGCCCTTCTTCTCCCCCTGTTTCCAGCTCCTGGCAACCACTAGTTTTATTTCTGTCCCTACATTTTTCTTTTTCAGAATGTCATATAAACTGACAGTAGATAGTTTTTTGCATCTAGTTTCTTTCACTTAGCATAATGCTCTTGAAATTCAATCATGTTTGCATGTATAAGTAGCACAATTTTATGACTCATTTGTAGTATTCCACTGTATCAATATACCATAGTTTGATTATACAATCACCAGTTGAAGGGTATTTGGATTGTTTCCAGTTTTGGGCAATTATGAGTAAAAGTGTTATAGGTGTTTGCATAAAGGCCTTTTTATTTCTCTCGCTTAAATGCCTAAAAGTAAGAATGTTATGTCAAATATTAAATGTATAATTAACTTTATCAGAAATTACCAAGCTGGTTTTGTAGTGACTATACCATGTTTCATTCCCTTCTTCAATACATGAATGTTCCAGTTGCTCATTACAAAGTACATCCTTGCTAGTACTTTGTAGTGCTGGGTTTTTAAGAGATATTCTGGTAGGTCTATCATTGACTCCCTAAGGAGTCCCTGGGTGGCACAAATGGTTAAGCACTCAATTATTAACCAAAAGGTTAAACTAATCCAGATATGCTTTGGAGGGAAGCCCTGTCAATCTACTTCTGAAAAATCAGCCATTGAAAACTCTATGGAGTTCTACTCTGACACATATGGGTTCCCACGAGTCAGAGTAGATTCAAGGAAAATTGGTTAATTTATCTTATTATTGGGTAAATAAAGATAATATTTGTTGTTTCTTTCCGATCTACATGACATTTATTTCTTTATCTTACCCTATTGCACTAAAATCTCAAATACAATATTGAATAGGAATGATCACAGCAAACATCCTTGCATTTTTCCTTAAATTAGAGTGAAAACATATAATTTCTCACCATTAAGTTACTAGCTGTAGGCTTTTAATCAATGAGAAAAATCTTTTCTGTTTTAGTTTGATAAGAGTTCTACTCATGATGGATGTTGAATTTTGTTAAATGCCTTACTGCATCTGTGTGGTTTTTTAAAACCTGTTGATATAGTGACTTACCCTGATTTGATTTTTGAATGTTGAACCATTCCACCTGCTTTAAAGACCATCTATAATATAATCTCACTCTACATGTTTATATGTATATGTCTATATGTCTCTTCAAGGAGCTTTGGTGGTGCAATGGTTAAGCACTTAGCTGTTAACCAAAAGGTCAGTGGTTCAAATCCAACAGTGGCTCTGCAGGAGAAAGGACATGGAGATCTGCTCCTGTGAATATTACAGCCTAGGAAAATCTATGAGGAAGGTCTACTCTGTCTCATAGGGTTAATATGAGTCAAAATTGACTCAATGGCACATAATAGTAAATTCAACATTTTGCACCTGGTGCGATCATAAACCCTAAATTGTGGATCTCACTATTTTGTTTGCCTGTAATTCTCTTTTCCCTCCACCAGTCCTGGCTGGTGACATCTGTAGTGGCAGGATATCCAGGTAAAAGGGCAGGAAGCAAGGCTAGGCCCCAAGCCCCCTAGAGCCAGGAAAGGGAGTGAGCAGGAGAGGATGGGGACCTGTGGAGAGGCAGGATATCCAGGTAAAAAGGGGCAGGAGGCAAGGCTATTCTCCAAGCCCCCAAGAGCCAGGAAAGGTAGGGAGCAGCCAGGGACCACAAAGTGGCAAGTTTCAGGTAGGAATTAGGTAAGGGGATGGTGCAGAAGTTTCCAACAGCTAAGGGAGATAAACTTGTCAGTTTGTCATCCTGGGGGGCTTGTATGTTGCTGTTAGACTTAAGGCTCTACCACTGCTGTTTCAGACACCAGCAGAGTTGCACATGATGCACAGGTTTCAGCACAGCTTACAGACTAAGACAGACTAGGAAAAAGGAGGAGGCCATCCACTTCTCAAAAATTAGCCAAGGAAAACCTTATGAATAGCAGAGAAACACTGTCTGATACATTACTGGGCAATTTAATGATTAGCTCAGAAACATTGTCCAAAACAGTGCAAGAAGACGAGCCCCTTGGAGCTCATCAGAGAAGAGACAACTTTAGTGATATGGACAAAGGAAGTCTTTCAGGACCTCCATGTGCTGATGTGGTACAACTCAAATTGAGGAGAAATAGCTGCAAACATCCATTAATAATTGGAATATGGAATGTAGGAAGTATGAATGTAGGAAAATCAGAACTTGTAAAAAATGAAATGGAACACATAAAGATTGATATCCTAGGCATTAGTGAGCTGAAATGAATGGGTTTTGGGTATTTTGAGTCAGACAATCATAAGATCTACTATACCGGGAATGATAAATTGAAGAAGAATGGCAAGGCATTCATCATCACAAAAGATGTTTCAAGATCTGCCCTGAAGTACAATGCTGTGGTAGGATAGGATAGTGATAGTGATAGGATAATATCCATACACCTACAAGGAAGGCCCATTAATACTACTATTATTCAAATTTACACACCAACCACCAAAGCCAAAGATGAGGAAATTGAAGATTTTTATCAACTTCTGCAGTCTGAACTTGACCAAACATGCAATCAAGATGTGTTGCTTATCAGTGGTGATTGGAATGCAAAAGTTGGAAATAAAGAAGAATCACCAGTAGTTGGAAATTTTAGCTTTGGTGACAGAAATTATGCTGGAGATTGCATGATAGAATTTTGCAAGACCAATGACTTATTCATTGCAAATGCTTTTTTTCAACAACACAAACTGTGGCTATACATATGGACTTCACCAGATGGAGTACACAGAAATCAGATTGACCACATCTGTGGCAAGAGGAGATGGAAAATCTCAATATCTTCAGCCAAAACAAGGCCAGGTGCTGATTGTGAAACACACCATCAACTGCTCATATGCAAGTTCAACTTGAAGTTGAAGACAATTAAAACAAGTCCATGAGAGCCAAAATATGATCTTGAATATATCCCTCCAGAATTTAGAGACCATCTAAAGAACAGATTTGATGCATTGAACACCAATGACCAAATCCAGAAGAATTGTGGGATGAGATCAAGAACACCATCCTTGAAGAAAGCAAGAGGTCATTAAAAAGATGAGAAAGAAAGAAACGACCAAAATGAATGTCAGAAGAGACTCTGAAACTTGCCTTTGAGCAAATAGTCACTAAAGCAAATGGAAGAAATGACAAGATAAAAGAGCTGACCAGAAGATTTCAAAGAGCAGCTCAAGCAGACAAAGCCAATTACTATAATGAAATGTCCAAAGACCTAGAGTTAGAAAACCAAAAGGGAAGAAGAACACACTTGGCATTTCTCAAGCTGAAAGAGCTGAGGAAAAAAATTAAGACTTGAGCTGCAATAGTGAAAGATTCTATGGCCAAAATATTGAATGATGCAGGAAGCAATAAAAGAAGATGGAAGGAATCTGCAGAGTGACTGTACCAAAAAGAACTGGTCGATCTTCATCCATTTCAGGAGGTGGCATATGTTCAAGAACCAATGGTATTGAGGGAAGAAGTGTCGAAGCTGCACTGAAAGAATTGGTGAAGAACAAGGCTCCAGGAATTGACGGAATACCCACTGAGATGTTCCAACAAATGGATGCCCCACTGGAGGCACTCACTTGGTTATGCAAAGAGATTTGGAAGACAGCTACCTGGCCAAGTGACCAGAAGAGATCCATGTTTGTACCCATTCCAAAGAAAGGTGATCCCATAGAATGTGGAAATTATAGAACAATATCATTAATAACGCAGCAAGTAAAATCTTACTGAAGATAATTCAAAAATGGTTGCAGCATTATATGGACACAGAACTTCTAGAAATGCAACCTGGATTCAGAAGTGGACATGGCATGAGAGATATCATTGCTGATGTCAGATGGATCTTGGCTCAAAATAAAGAATAGCAAAAAGATGTTTACTTGTGTATTATTGACTATGCAAAAGCATTTGATTGTGTGGATCATAACAAATTACAGATAACATTGAGAAGAATGGGAATTCCAGAACACTTAATTGTACTCATGAGGAACCTGTAGACCAGGAGGCTGTCGTTCAAACAGAAAAAGGGAACTCTACATGGTTTAAAATCAAGAAGGGTGTGTGTCAGGGCTGTATCCTTTCCCCATACTTATTAATCTGTATGCTGAGCAAATAATCCAAGAAGCTGGACTATATGAGGAAGAATGTGGTATCAAGTTTGGATAAAGAATCATTAACAACCTGCCATAAGCTGACAACACAACTTTGCTTGCTGAAAATGAGGATGACTTGAATTACTTACTGATGAAGATGGAAGAATACAGTCTGCAATGTGGATTACATTTCAATATAAAGAAAACAAAAATCCTCACAACTGGTCTTATAAGCAACATTACGATAAATGGAGAAAGTATTTAAATTGTCAAAGACTTCACATTGCTTGGTTCTACAATTGAAGCCAATGGAAGCAGCAGTCAGGACATTAGACAACATATAACACTGGGCAAATCAGCTGCAAAGGACCTCTTTCAAGTGCTGAAAAGCAAAGATATCTCCTTGACCACTAAGGTGGGCCTTACACAAGCCATGGTATTTTCTATTGTTTCATATGCATATGAGAGCTGGAGAATGAATAAGGAAGACAGAAGGAAAATTGATGCTTTTGAGCTGTGGTTTTGGCAAAAGATGCTGTAAGTACCATGGACTGGTAAAAGAACTAACAGGTCTTTCCTGGAGGGAGTGCAGCCAGAGTGCTCCTTGGAGGCAAGAATGGCCAGACTTCGTCTCACATACTTTGGTCATATTGTCAGAAGAGACTATTCCCTGGAGAAGGATGTCATGCTTGGTAAGGTGGAGGGAAAAGGGGAAGGCCCTCAACGAGATGAATCGACACTGTGGCAGCAGTGATGGACTCCAGTATAGCAAGAATCATGGAGCTGGCTCAGGACCGGACAGTGTTTTGTTCTGCTGTGCATAGGGTCGCTATGAGTCAGAGATGACTCGACGACACCTAACAACAACAGTCCTGGTCCCTGTCTCCCTTCAAAGCCAACTTTTAATTCCACCTTCCCCACAAAGCTTTCTCCAGTTACTTAAACTCTCTCCATGAGCCAATCATTTGGCCTTAAAAGCTCTTCTAATCCATTTGTATACTACTAAGAAGCTATGTCAAAAGGAGAAAGACATTTCTTGTGAGGCCAACAATCAGGGCCAGAGGGTTCTGGAGACACAGGATAACATAGCATTAGAGTATCACTTTTTTTTTTTTTTCCTAGCACAACACAATGAATTGTATGTTCTAATTCTAGGGAGATTCCAGTGTAGTTATGCTCACAGATAATCCTCCTCCTGCTGTTACTGTTATTGGAGCAATTCTTAAAGACTGTGTTCACTTTTTTTGCTGCAATTGCAGAGATAAGGAGAATCTCTTATTTCTCCCAAAACCTTTGTAAAACTATGGATATGAAAATCAGGTAAAATGTTACATTTACTTATTGAAAAAATACCCAGTAGTACCCTATATGAAATACTTTGATAAGCTGTATAGAGAGTGCAAGATAACATCTATTTGATATCTCTGAATTTAAATTATGCTTAATGCCCTGTACATACTTATTTTCTCTTGTACGAAATATCTACTCTATAGTAGTCTCCCTCCCAAGACACACATATCATGGACAAGTGCTATTCAATATACAAATATTTTATCATATAGATATATCATTACTATCAATTTAGTACTATTTTGCATAGTTCAACACAACCAATATCATTATTAAACAATCCTGCAATATAATCTGTAACTTTAAAAAATCATTTTGAATATTTTTTCCTAATCTTTGAACAGAAAATCTGTTTAAAATGGAGCAAACTGGTTTTCATTAATTTTTTTTAAGTACCTTAGTGAAAGCCAGTTTTTAGAATTAAAAAAATATGGGAGCTTGGAGCAGTGCAGGTTTTGGCACTGTCAGGATTTCCTGTGATGAAGCTGGCACCTGTTTTCATGGGAGTATTTTGCTGCCTACACTTTTAGACATTTTCAGCTTTTGACCTCAGTAACAGTCTCCAGATGACTATTAAATTACCTGGATAAGGAACTTTAAATTGCAAAATATTCCTTTTTAAAATTTGTTTGTCTTGGTGTGGCAGACATCCTACAGAGTTAACTTCCTGGGAAGACAGAAATTGCCAAATGTTAGATTAGCCCCACCCCTTCTCGGATCAGAATCTAAGATACAGCATTAAAACTTTGGTGATTTCCATGATCCAAAGTGAAAAACAAAGAAGCAAGTTTTGCACTGCTTGTGATATCGGGGATTTTTCTCCCTTACATTAAAACTCATTAAAAGACAATCTGGAATTTATAGCACTCAATGGTCAGAATCAACTGTAAAGCTTGAACAGAAAACAAAATCAATTACAGGGAAATTGTAGGCTAGAGTACTTGATGAATCTAGTTTTATGAGTTGCCCACCATCAAATTCTGTTTGCAAGTCTTAATTCTACATTGAAAAATTTAGGAGTCATCTGCCTGAAAAAGTCTATTTTCCTTTTATCTACTCTCTGATACCCTGATTTCTGGGACTTTTTTTTTTTTTTTTAACTTACGTCTTGTCAATCTATAGCAAATATAGTTTAGAGCAGATGATGACACAATGGTTAAGTGCTCAGCTGCCAAGGGAAATGTTGGTGGCTTGAACCTACTCAACTGTTCCATGGGAGAAATATCTTTAAGTACAAATATGAAAATCCTATGGGGCAATTCTACTCTGTCATGTGGGATAGCTATAAGTCAGAGTCAACTCAATTACCCCAAAATAGTGCAGATGTAATGGATAGGAGAATAAACAGCATAATACAGTTTATGGAACAAATGTTTTAGAAACTACACAACTATGTGAAGACTCTTATTGCTTCCTATAAACCATATTTTGGTCCTGCTATCCCTGCTTAAAGGTTCCTGAGTGGCTCCAACAGTTTTCAATTGACGGATAAGACACTTGCCTGCTAACCAGACGGCTGGCGGTTCAAATCCACCAGCCACTCCTCGGAAGGAAGGTTGGGCAATCCTACTTCCGTAGTGATACTGCCTCGGAAACCCAAGAAGGGGTCGCTATGAGTCGGGGCCGACTCGACGGCACATAACAACAACAACAACAACTAGTCTAAGGGTTGGTGGTCCCAACATAGTCAGCGGCATCACAGAAGAAAGGCCTGGCAATCTGCTCCCATAAAGATTATAGCCAACGAAACCCTATAGAACATTTCAATTCTGGAAGACGTGAGGTCTCAATTAGTTAGAATTGACTCCATGGCAATAGGTTTAGTTTTTAATCCCAACTTAATGTTCAGTACAACTTATACACTGCCTACCCTATCTAGGTCTAACATATCTCACAGGTTACTAACTTATTCAAACCAAACCAAACTCACTACCATTGACTTGATTCCAACTCATAGTAACCCCCATTGGCTCTCTAAGGCTATAAATCCTCACAGAAGCACACTATCTCATCTTTCTTCCATGGAGCAGCTGGTGAGTTTGAATCACTGACCTCTTGGTTAACAGCCAAATGTCTTAACCATTTACTATCTATGTTTAACATATACTCTAATAATGTTAGTGAAGCACCACTTTGTGTATATCATTTAACATCTACTGCTCTGGTAGCATAGTGGCTAAAGCACTTGACTGCTAACCAGAAGGCTGGCGGTTCAAACGCACCAGCCACTCCTTGGAAGGAAGGTTAGGCAATCCTACTTCCGTAGTGATACTGCCTCAGAAACCCAAGGAGGGGTCGCTATGAGTCGGGGCCGACTCAACGGCACATAACAACAACAACAACGTTAAAAATCTGTCAAGAACATCATAACTCCTAAAAGGAAAATAGGCATAATGCTAACCCACAGGGTCCTTCTGTGTGAAACACAGTGTCATATACTCCAGTCAATAATGCTCCAGACTGTGCAGTCACAGCCTTGAAATCTGCAACCTGCAACTTTGACTGGTATGTTAGCTTGCACTCCTCCAGAAGATGACCCCAAGACAAAGACTCAAGTGCAGATAGTTTGTTTAGGAGATGATCTCAGGAGCAAGGGTAGGAGAGTGAGTATTTGAAACAGTAAATGCAGCACTGTCACCAGGAGGGTGAGGGGGATGTTAAGCCCACCAGGTGACCATATCAGATGAGGTGACACCAAAATGACTGTCTATGAAATTTTTGTGCAGTGCTTCAGCAGAAACGTTATTTTTTGTAAAAAATCCCTGAAGTGAGTTATAACAACAAAAACATTTTTTTTTTTTTTGTAAGTCTAGCTTACATATGTCATACAAGGCTAAAACTCTATGCTAATTTGCTTTTTGAACCTTCTAACAAGCTCCGGTCAGAGCTGTCATTATAATTCAATTACAATGACACTTGAAATCACAGTACAAGCATGTGCTGTTGATTTTGTTGGTGTCAGTGTTTTTGTAATCACTAATTTTGTCCAATTTTCTGTGTTTGAGCTATAATAAGTAAGCATATCTGTGAACCTATGTCAATAACTTTTTTGAGACTGAAGTAGTAATTAAAGAAAAAGGAGAAAAGTAAAAAAAGGCTTTGGCTCAATTACTAATAATGTTATAACTAATAATGCAGAAATTCAATTAGAAAGTTTTGCAAGACAATTTTGTTATTATATAATCTAAGAAATACTACATTCAAGAAATATACAACCATATTATTCTGATTAAAATTAATAATAATTAAATTAATAATAAATAATAAGTAAAGGACTCTGTATGGACTGGTAACCAGAAGGCTGGTGGTTCAAACCCACCAGCCACTCCTCGGAAGGAAGATGGGGCAATCTACTTCCGTAGTGATACTGCCTCGGAAATCCAAGGAGGGGTCGCTGTGAGTCGAGTCTGACTCCACGGCACATAACAACAACAACATGGTACAGAGGGAGGTCCATGGGGGGAGGTGTCGACCATACTGGGTGACACCAACCCTAGTGACACCACTAACTAAACAGAAAATAACCAATAATGAGTGCACTATCAAACCCTTTAATACTACGGATAATTAGATATTAAAACTGCTTAGAAATCTGGGAATCCATGTAGACTTTTTCTTCAGACTTACTCACCCAAGGGGTGAGGGAGCTGGAGTTTTCACGCACCAACTTCTATCAGTCATTGGTAGAAAGCTAAACTGTATAAATTTTCCCGCTCTTTGCAGCTGAATGCTGGAGGCAAAACTGACTTCCTCAGCCAGAAGACGCCCACGGGTAGTTGGACAGGGCGGTTTGTGTATTACAATAGTGGGGCCCGAGGAGGTTGGAGTGCAGACAGAAGCTTCTGCTCCAGTTGGCAAATAGAAATGCCCTGGTCAGAATTAATCTTGAATGAGTTTTGAATTATGGGAATTCTGCAGGAATGCATCGTTTATGTTTGCTATGCAGGAAATTTGAATACTGACTCGGGGTTTTGGGATTATATCCATTCTGATCTGTGGTTCTGCCTGTCTATTCTTGCATTACTGCACTATTTTAATCATGATAGCTATGCCTTTTGTGGTTCCAAGACAAATCCTCCTTTTCAGTATTTGTCTTAAGAATGTATGTAGCTGCTCACATTCTTCCAGATGAAATTCAGATTGTGCATCAATCACAACATTCTATCAGTATTTATATTAAGATTTCAAAAATTAATTTAATAAGAATTGACTTCTATAAAAACAAAAGCAGTCTTTCTGAGCAGATCTATGTTCCATCACTCTACATATTCAAATGTCCTTTTTTACCTCTAAGTACATTGTGTTGCAGCTTTATTCTCAAGCCATGCATATGTTTTGGAGGATTATTCCTGAGAGTGGTATAAAGCATTTTCTATTGTAGTCAATATAGAATATCCCCACCCCACACTTCACTACTCTATTTTCTTTTAACAAGATAAAAATTTTATGTAAAAAAATTACAGATTTTTATAAATTTTGTTATATCCAATCTCTTTTTTATTATTCTAAACTTCTTCTATTGATTTTCTTGCACTTTCTATGTTATATAATCAAATCATCTGCAAAAACGATGATTAAGTCTTCAGCCTTCATAGAATTCTATCATTAAATGTATATTCCTTTGAATCAAAGTATTGACTGTAGGTTAGTCTTCTGGGAAAGTAAGGACATATTTAGTTTTCATTAGCATAGTGCCTAAGGCACTTGACTGCTAACCAGAAGGCTGGCAGTTCAAACCCACCAGCCACTCCTCAGAAGGAAGATGGGGCAATCTACTTCCGTAGTGATACTGCCTCAGAAACCCAAGAAGGGGTCACTATGAGTAGGGTCCAACTTGATGGCACATAACAACAACAACAACAGTCCTTATTACTTAATAGTGCTAATTCACTAATCAGATCTTTCATAGGATAATATCTAATAAAGATAATGTATCAACAGGGAGAGGAGAGAATATATTGGAGAAAAGAAAGGATGAGGTTGTTTCTAGGCCTGTGGAGTTTGAATATGAAAGGATACTAACCTTCACTGGGGAACTGCCGAAGAAGACTGTCCTTTGTTTTGCAATGATGATTACCCACAATGGAGTAGCCTCTCTTTTGCAAGGACTTTGCTTGTTTTCTTTAGTTAATAAAAATTTTCTTTACCTTCCTAATCTAGTAGGCCTCATCTTCAAGATGAGTAAGTTTTATGGGAACCATCTTAATGGACAAGGTCGTATTTGTGGAACAATCCTCAATCAGGATAGAATGATAGAGTTCAAGATGCACAAGAAGACAAACAGGAGGTAATTAAACAACACAATCACTGGTGAAAATTTGTGAAACCAACATACTTTTATGTGAAGTGTCAAGTGTTTTGAAGTACGGTGTTTCAAGAATAAAATGTCTTGTACCAAAACAAAACAGCATTTTATAGTTACAGTTCAAACCCACCAGCCACTCCTCGGAAGGAAGGTTGGGCAATCCTACTTCCGTAGTGATACTGCCTCGGAAACCCAAGGAGGGGTCGCTATGAGTCGGGGCCGACTCGATGGCACATAACAACAACAACAACAATAGAAAGGAAGAGGTATATAAAGATTCTAAAATAAAGTAACAATTTTTGCACAATCTACTTAAAGAGCAAAACCAAATACTTATAATTTCAGTTAAGGAAGGAATAGGATCATTAAGGAAAATACTACATGTTGCATATGATTATCAAAGACTGTATTGTTGTTGTTGTTGTTGTTAAGTGCCGTCGAGTCGTTTCTGACTCATAGCGACCCCATGCACAGCAGAACGAAACACTGTATTATTAGCACTATTATCAGGAGTTTAGACACAGCAATCATTTTATTATGTGACAGGTACACTCTTGAACAGCACTGAGAATGTAAAAGACCATTATATTCTTGAGCACTACTTTTATTATCATTGCTATTTTATTATTGATCTTTTGAAGCCAATGGACACAGTCATTTAGAGCAATTTATACATATTTGGTTAATATTTCTACATGTTCCATAATATCTTCAAGTCTTACCCAAGGTGAAAATACTGCAGCTAACTGATCAAGTCAATGAAACACTGATCAAAACCATTAAGCTCTTCATATGGGTTCATTAGCTAGTAAAGGAAATTCAGTAAAAAATAAATAGATCCTTGAGTCCAGCTCAGGCTCAGAGTACATCTTCCAATCCAGCCTGGTGGGAAACAGGGCCAAAGGTCTGTCCAATATAACTAAAAGATGTTGTTAGGAGCTACCCGGTAGACACACGAGCATCATAGCCAGTTGGTGACAAACCAATCAACAGCTTGTAAGGCTATAACTGCTGCACATTCAGGCACTGGAAGCCATTCTATTGTCTAATGATGGCTGGTTATTCATATGGATGTGATTAGATTGCTCCCAGCAAAGGGGAGCAACCTGACTTAGCCTCCCCACTTGGGGAGTTAACCAGATGAAACTGCTCCACAGTTGTTGATAAGGATCTATAATATGAGGAGTATTGCTTGTGGGTTTGGAAGATTCTTTAGGTAGCTCTTCTTGGTCAACTTGATTTAGTAAATTAGTGCTAAGACGAAAGGTTGAGTTATGGCTATTTCTCAATTGAAAATCTAGTAATAGTGGTGTCCTATAACTTGGCTGCTAACCAGAAGACTGGCAGTTCAAATCCACCAACCACTCCTCAGAAGGAAGGTTGGGCAATCTACTTCCTTTAGTGATATTGCCTCGGAAACCCAGGGAGGGGTCGCTATGAGTTGAGTTCTACTCAATGACAAATAGCAACAAGAACATAGTAACGAACTAAGGAGCTCTGGTAGTATAATGGTTAAGGCATTTGACCCACTAGCTACTCCATGGAAGAAAGATGAGGCAGTCTCCTTCTATGAATATTTACAGCCTTGGAAAAACAAAGGGAATTGACTCACTGGCAGTGAATTATAGTAACGAATTATTTTTCCAATGTTCTTATATCCATAAATCAACAGCAATCAGATTCCTGTGATAGAGAAATCCATCAAGGAATGCTAGACTGATTTGAGGTTGGGAGGGCATCATAAATCCAACAGTTAAAACTTTTAAAATGGTGAGTATAATCATATGCCAGATCTAGGGAAACATTAGTACAGTAATGGCTATAGCAAAGGTTAAAAGGAAAAAGATAAAGAGATGCATTTTCAGGTTTGGCCAGGGTGTTGAGTCAGCTCTCTGCCTCAGATGTTGTCTGCCTCTGGCCACAGGGGTGTTTAAATGTAACTTTCCATTTTCTGGTGGATTGGCTAGTCCAAAGAGGAGTTGTAGCCTTTTCTAACTGTGACTAATGAATCCAAGATTTTATTCCTTCTAATTTGGCTGCACATGAATTGGTGAGGAGGACTAAGTATAGTCCCTTCCACCAAGACTCTAATGAGTGTTTTATTTTGTATCTCATCCAATAAGCATATTCTCCTGGTGTGATGTTAGACAGACTTTAATAGTATAGTTTTTTTCATCAAAGACTTTTCTAACTTGTGAAAGATATTCTGTAAAATATTGGACTAAACATTGGCAATACTTCAGTAATTCAGCACAAACAACCTAAGGAAGGACCATGGGTCTCCCAGTAAGTATTTCATAAGGGGTAAATTTGTGAGATACAAATGGTGTAGACCCCAGATTTAAAAAAATAAAATAAAACCCTAAAAGAATGAACTTAGTCCAGGATACATTTCAAGATTCACAAAGCTTTGCTATTTCAGTCTTTATTATTCCATTCGTTGTCTCAACTTCTCAACTAGACCAGAAGACTGAGGATGATAGGGACACTATAGTCTTTGTTAAATGGGTAAAATTTAAGGCAGTTCTTGGATTACTTGACCAGTGAAATGAATTCCCTGATCTTTCCAAAGAGATTTTGGTGCTCCTCTTGTGGATTACTTGACCAGTGAAATGAATTTCCTGATCTTTCCAAAGAGACTTTGGTGATCCTCATGTCAATATGATATTTTCAAGAAGTTTCTTTGCTTCAAAGGCTCCAGAAGCATGATAGCAGGGTAAGATTTCTACCCAATGTGAAAATGTACAGATGATTACTAATATATATATATATATATATATATATACACACACACACACACACATTCGAAGGTGGAAACTGAAAAAAAATCTAGATACCATTCAAGCACAGGTCAGAAGGTAAAGAGTATTGTCCACGCAGGACTTTAAGGTGTTTTCCAGGATTGTAATGAGAACAAATATGGCAGCTAGTAGTAATATGTTCGGTAGCCTCAAAAAAAAATTTTACTGCCAAATTTTTTTAAGATGTTAATCATTTTATCTTGTCCTATGTGGTAAACTTATGTAATGCTCACATCATAGAAACATGCAGGAAATTGGGTAAGACTTTTCTTATTAGGCCTAGTTCAAGATTTAGTGGCAGGATCTTGGTAACAGCCTTTTTTTCATGTCTTAATTTCATCGGGCTAAAGGTTGGTGCTTAAAAGTTTTTTTTCAAAACTTAATTGAAGGTTGAAGTTATCAATAGCCAAATTTGAGAAGTCCTTTTGCTTACATATGTGCAGAAATAACTTAGGCAGCTTATTTGACTGCCACATCAACAAGATTTCCTCTAATGTCTTCAGTTTGGGGTAGCTTGTATTTTTATCACAGCAATTTCAGAATGGCATAATAGAGCATCTAGAAGACCCACTACTAAAGTTCAATTTTTTATCACATTTTTGGAAGAAGTTAAAAATCCTCTGTTTCCTTAACATACCAAAATCATATGTAATTCCCAAACAATATTTATTATGCATAAAAATGTTAACAGATTTTCCTGAAGTGATTCTAAAATCTCTAGTGAGGATAATTAAGTTTGTTGAGCTGAAATGGCATCAGGGAGAGCCTGACTTTCAAGGACTTCAGCAGAACTTATATCAGGATATCCAGGTTGATACTGAGGACTAGCAGGATTATGTCTTAAATAGGACCCATTCACAGAGAAAACTAAATAAGGATTAGTTAAATGTGTCTCTTTAAAACCTTTCTGGGGGTTAAAAGTTGCTCTGTCAAGTCTACATAATCATATATAGGGGAATTGCTCTCATTAGCTATGGAGAGAAGAGTAGCTGGATTTAAAAACCCATGGAGTGTAGTTGGATGTTAGATGCAGCCAGTAGGAGAACTTCAGAGAAGGTGACCCTGTTGGCCAGAAGATGTTGTGACAAGGCAGAATTAATTAAGACAGATATATTCTGGGACACATAGACATCTAAAAAATTTGCCAGCACCACATCTGCTGTGGTTTCCACTAGTTTGGAAGTAGCAGCCACAGTCTAAGGCACAGAGATTATCCTTGGCTATGAGATTAAGCTGTAGCCTATAATAACCTATAGGTATTTGCTGTCTTTCATGTTTCTGAGTTGGTATGCCTACAGCATTTCCAGATAGTTCATCTACAAATAAGGAAAAATCTAGGTAGTGATTAGGAAAACCTAGACCAGGTGTGTTCACTAGAGCTCCTTTTAATGAATTATAGCTTCTCGATCTTCTGGTGCAATTTGGAATAAATTTGGCTCAGAGGCTTTTGAATATTTGTATAAAGGTTGAGCAAGAACAACAACAACAAAAAAGGGAATCCAGTTTCAACAATAGCTGCAGAGCCTTAGAAACACCCATAGCTGTTTCTTTGTTTCAGGTATATGAAAAACAAGAGTAGATTTTTTTCATTTAGAAGAAATAGAGGTACTTTCTGCAGAAATTATTTGGCTCAAATATTTAAAATATATTTGAGCTAATTGTCAAGTTTCTTTGGAAACTTTATGTCCACCAGCAGCGAGATGTTTTAATAAACCTAAATTGTTGTCAAGGCAGAATTTCTGGAAGGTTGAGCAAGCTAAAAAAATCATCAACATATTGAAGAAATGTGGATTTGTTTGTCAACTGCAACAGCTACAAATCCACCTGTAGAATCTGAAGAAAATAGTTGAGAGATTCAGTAAATCCTTGAGGTATTACAGTCAAGGTAAATTATTGATTTTCCCAGGTTAAGTTAAAAACAAAAACAAAACAACTTGCTGCCATCAAATCAGTTCTGACTCATCATGACCCCATTGGGTTTCCAAGCCTGGATTGCCTCATTTTTCTTCCATAGAGTGGCTGGTGGATTTAAACTATACTTTCAGAATGCACAGGAATACTAAAAAAAAAAAAAACATTTTAAAGATCCATAACCATTAAGTTAGGAGCTCTGGTGCCATAGTGCCTAAGGCATTTGACTGCTAGCCAGAAGGCTGGCTGTTCAAACCCACCAGTCACTCCTCTGAAGGAAGATTGGGCAGTCTACTTCCATAGTGATATTGCTTTGGAAATCCAAGGAGGGATCGCTATGAGTCTGATCCAACTTGATGGAAGTGAATTTGGTTTTTTGGTAACCATAAACTCAGCTCCATCTGAAGGGACATTGGAAAGCAATAAATGAGGGTTAGGGACTAGTGAAATTCTAGGAATAATGATATGACTGATGTCACACAAATTTTAAACAAATCACTAGCCCCTATTACTTTTCAATTAGAACAGAAGTATTGCAAGGACGGGTACACGCAACAATTATAACTTTAGAAAATCAATCTTGTATTATGGAACTATTTCTTCTTTTTCTTCTAGTTTGAGTTGATACTGGGGAATTTTGGGAGGAAGTTTAGATAAATCTATTTGGATTTTAAGGGACTCTGGTGGCACAGTGCCTAAGGCATTTACTACTAACCAGAAGATTGGTGGTTCAAACCCACCAGCTGCTTTAGAAGGAAAATGAGGCAATCTACTTTTGTAAGATTTACAGCCTTGGAAAATCAATGGGGGCTGCTATGAGTTAGAATTGACTTGATGGTAGTGGGATTTTTATTTGGATTTTAATCAGTTCAGCTGACAAAATCTGATGTACATTTGTGCATGTGGTGGCCCATAATGTTTCAGGAACTAGGAAAAAGATGCTAGAAGAGAAAGGATTAGGCTGAGTTGAATTTTCAAGACCTATGACACATGATGAACACAAAAAATGGCTTCTTGTTCCTGAATATCATTTAATTTAAAGCATGTCTCTCTTGACTTAATGTGGAAGTTAAGTTGTCTGTCAACTTGGTTGGGCCATGGTTTTAAGTGGCTTGGCAGCTGGATGTAGTTATTCCCCATGATGAGACTGGCAATTAACTCCATGGTGGAATATGCCATGAGTAGCTGGGTAGCTGTTTTAAGTATGTGGTCTGCTTCCAGTATATAAGGAGAAGCTTTGGGAACGATCTGCAGCTTTTGACACACTTGAATCTTGCATGCTGTCAAGTCATTGTTCGGCAGCCTGCAATGTTGTCTGTGATCTTTGGACTCTTAATGAACTTGAATCAGTGGCTTGTCATGTGGTTCGGTAGTATTGGATCTGTGCCTTTTTACGTGGGTTTGTCAGCCTTAGCAGTCAGCAGCTGTCTGATTGAAGAAAGCCTCCAACTTCAGTGGGCCAGGAGCACAAGGCAGAGCTGAACCTCAAGGATGAGGGGCTTTCATCCAGTCCCTAGAACCTGGCACTTTGAACTTGGAGGTCTAGCCTCTAAAACTGTAAGAGAAACACCTGTTTATTAAAGCCATTCCACTTGTGATATTTCTGTTAGGGCAGCTGAAGTAACTAAAACAGGATCCTGAGTCAGTCTTTCTATTTTTTAATGTATGTTTGTGTTGTAATGTGCCGCCGAGTTGGCGCCAACTCATAGCCACCCCTCCTTGGGTTTCCGAAGCAGTATCACTTCAGAAGTAGATTGCCTAACCTTCCTTCCGAGGAATGGCTGTGGGTTTGAACCACCAGCCTTCTGGTTAGCAGTCAAGTGCCTTAGTCACTATGCTTCATTTTTCCAATGGCCAGGTTTTTTTGGGTTTTTTTTTTTTTTGTTTGCTTTTTTAATAATCATGACAAATATCTTTATGCCACTGGAAGGTTTAGTATGTTCCTTTTGACTGGGAGATCATAATTGTTGCAACAAAGGGCCTGAAGCTCTGGCAGTGTAGTGCCCAAGGCATTTGACTGTTAACAAAAAGGCTCGCAGTTCAAACCCACCGGTCATTACTTGGAAGGAAGATTGGGCAATCTACTTCTATAATGATACCTCCTCAGAAACCCATAGAGGGGTCAGTATGAGTTGGTTCCAACTTGACAGCAGTAAGTTTGATTTTTTATTTGTTTGTTTGTTTTGTTTTGTTTTCAGGAGGCTGAGAAAGTTTGTAAGCTAATTTGGATAGCTTGGCAATAAGAGCTATATCCCAGCCTAAACAACTGGGATTTGATTTTAGATTTACTAACTCTGAGATTTCAAGTTTAAGACAAGATATGAAAATAGCAGTGAAAGTGCTAGAGACACTGGACATGGTCAAATTAAATCTAAAGTGCTGAGAAAGTTCTGATAATCATAAACATTTTCATCTTTATTGTGTTTACTAGAAGGAGCTCTGTTGGCATAGTGCCTAAGGCATTTGACTGCTAATTAGAAGGCTGGTGGTTCAAACCCACCAGCCACTCCTCAGAAGGAAGGTTGGGCAATCTACTTCTGAATTGATATCACCTTGAAAACCCAAGGAGGGGTCGGATCTCACTTGAGGGCAGTGTATAGCATTGTGTTGCATTGTGTTTACTAGAGTGAGTTTTAGTTCAATCAATTAGTGGAAGAAAGGCCTTTGGGATAGCTTTTAGTAATTTTTTACTCATAGCCTGAGGGTCTTCCAATAGCTTGATGGATGTTCGATCAGTATTTAAGGCTAAATTGTCCTTGGGATCTCTCCTTTCTGCCTGTTGTAGCCATAATCAGGCTTCCTCTGAGTCATTGATTATGTGATCAAGCTGATATAAGTCAAGAAGCCCATGCTGGTAGGCCTCAACAAGGATTTTAAATTCTTCATAAAATGTGTAGAGGTCTTCTGGAGTTTAGAAAAATCTTTCACAATGCTATGTAATTCTGAGTGTGTCTGTGGCCAAAAGTGATAAGAGGGGAATTTTCAGTATCATTGCTAAGGCGAATTTTAAATAACATTTCAGGCAAGGCTATATTTGCTGATATTTTATGGGAAAAGTGAACTTCAGATAAAATGTTATCAGAGGTTTAGAAAGGCAAAGAAAAGAATAAAGAGCTAGCAGCCAGCAAGATAACAGACATGGTGAGAGCTTAAATTTGATGTTGTGATTGTTTGTTCTGCTTAGTTAATTTAGAGACAACATCCTAAAGGGAAACAATGTTATTTATTATCTTGATGACTCTTAGAGGCCTTAATATACCAATCAAAATAGGCATCCCATTAGAGCTGTTTAATCTAGAAGCCTTGGTTCTTTACGTTACTGCACAGAACAATAACTTAGATCAAATAAACCCCAAAGTAGCCACTGATTTTCAAACCCTGAATGAGGTTATACCGGGCAGACAAGAACATGCATAATAAGGGACCATGATACTTGTCATTTTATGAGCAAGAATCTGAGAAAGTGGCTCCAAATCTCCTTTAGACACAGCATTCCCTACTTTATAATGACAGTTACAACAAACAAATTTTTATTTCCAAGAACCAAAACAAATCCACATGAAGTTAAGAGCTATCAAAACAAGGAAGTGGGGCTCATATTCAAGAGGTTTTTCACCTTAAATGATTCCCAAAAATTTGAAGACGTGGAGAGCAAAAAAAATTCAGCAATTATTATGCCTGAGTCAAATGGTGCCCTGGGGATCATGAATGATAATGCATGTTCTAAGTTTTACTTCTGACACTAGAAATGTGAGAGAAAAAATTTGCATACTCTGTTAGGAGTGAAAGAAATGTTTTATTGAGGAATAATACAGCTTGAATTGGGCAGCATTGAGTAAAAATACAAAGCACTCCATCATTCAAGCAATTCTCTATACATAGAAAATAAATGAAATGGTATGAATAACTGGTTGTAGATGAGGTCAGTTACAGGTTGAAGTCCTCAGAAATGTAAATACTGGCCACTTGACTAAGAAGGAATGAGTTACCACTTAGGTGAGTGGCATCACTTGGTTCAAATATACATGATTGTAATCAGTTATGCATGATAGTAGTCAGTTATGCATGACTATAGTCATGAACACATTTTTTTTTCAGGAATAAATTGTTTACATCTTGACACATTCTTCCCAAATGGTTTACATCCTGACCTTTTGATTCCTGGGAATTAATGTTGGTCCCATCATTCTTATATCTGACACAAATGCCTCCAGTTTGGAAGTTTTCTGTTTACAGTTGGAACCAAGTGAGAATCATCTATGATTTTCTCATACAGAAGTCAAATCCTTATAACCCCATTTATTGTAGAACCAATTCTTAGGGAAAAAAATTTATATTATACACATATTTAATTTTAAACCTTTAAATATGAAGTTCACAGTTAATAAATATCATTGTCTTAATCTTAAATTAGAATATATTAAGTGTTTAAAATCTCCAACGGACTATATACAGTTTTTGTGCAAGTTGTCTGTCAACATAAAATAAGTCAGAATTTCAAAACAATCAGATTAATTTGCACAATGAGACAAGTTTGGAATCAAAATGAAAGCTTTTATTTATATTTTAAAAAAATGCCATATTTTATATCACATGACATCATCTAACACCTTCCATATTTTGTGCAGTACCTGAAGATTCAAGCCAATTTTTGTGTAATGAGGATGGAAATTGGGTAATGGAAACTTTCAAAAATAAAAATTCTTCAAAATATATTTTACTACCAGATGGTGCAGTGAAGTCCTAACAACCATTTCACCTTGTAGATTGACACATTAAGTATGGACAGCATTTATGTCCCAGAATAATTTATGTAATTGTAATTATACATATAATATAAACATTCAAATGCAATATCCACTTTTTATTTTCTTTTCTTTATGATATTATACTCCTGTATTATTTTTGTTCATTTATTTTTTAAAGTAAATCATACCCTATTCTAATGACTTTCTTCTACATAGCTCTATTTTGCTTTCCACTCTCTGGTAGTGAGTCTACTAAATGCTTTTGTAGCCACAATGGGAATATTGAGATTATTTCTTTAAAGGTAATTAGACTAACCAGTTGCCATCAGTAGGTCTGACTCATGGTGATTCTATGTGTGTCAAAGTAAAATTGTATTCTAGAAGGTTTTCAGTGGCTGATTTTTCAGAACGAGAGCACTAGGCCTTTCTTCTGAGACATGTGTAGATGGACTGGACCCTCCAACCTTTCTATTAGAAGAGAAAAAGTTAACTGTTTACACTATTCATGGACTCTAAACTAGTTGTTAATGAGTCATCCAATTCAAGGTGACCCCATGTGGTAAGGAAGCCAAAACTTCCGCATTCCCTTTTCCCAGTTACCTTCCTAGGAGTGGGGTGATGTTCTTGAATCAGGATTCTTTTCTCTTAGTCATGTTGCTGGACACCATCTTAATTTTATTAAGTAATTACTTTAATGTCCCAAGTTTTGTTTAAATTTATATTTCTAACATTTAAAAAAAGTGATATTCCTTAAGATGTTATCAGAATTAATTTAAAAAGAGAATTTTTCTTGGAATATAGGATTCATTTGCTAATGATGTCATTAAATCAGTTCTGTTTTAAAGGGAAAAGTTCTCTGGACATGTAAGTTCTGCCTGACAGCTAAAACAAATTTTTCACTATTTTTATTTTTTTAATCAGTTTGATAAACATAAATCTTATTTGTTCTAAGAAGATAGAGTAATAAACAAGTTAGCAAGTCTAACAAGTCCCTAAAACGACTCCATCTCTTTTGCTAGGCCCCTCAGACATTACCAATGTAACTGTTCCAGTTATGATGGTCTCTGAGGTTCACATTATATATCATATGAGGATTACTGGACTTGATAAGAAATGTATGAGATTCAATGTGCCTTGGGTTATGTAAACAACTCCCTTATCGAGGGATTTAGTGTTCTCAAGGAAGACTTCAGTTTCAAGAAAAAAAAAGACCCCGGCATTTCCCCCACCACTATCAAGGAAATTCATGTTCCTGGTTTCATTTTTTTAATATCATGCTTACAGTGTGAAAATTGGATCAGAAAATGTAAATGCCATTGGTATGGGATCAATGTACATTCTATAAGGAATGCTAGCAAAAGATATCTTTCACTTACCCAAACCAAAACACAGTGTCACAAGTTTTGCGTTCTGCTTACTAAAAATGACAAACCTAGGAGACTCATGTAAACAAGTTGAAAAACTGTATCAGGAAATGTTTCTGTTATCTAATCCTCACATTATTTGTATATCTGCTAACTTTGGTTGCAACAAGGGTTTGAAAAATGAGGAACTGAGAAGTTTTATAGAACTTTTATAAGAGCGATTTAACACTGTATACTGCTAGGGCTTCCATTTCTCAGGCGATAAACGGTAGAGGTGCAGAATCAAGACATCACGATGACTCTTTTTTTATGATCAACCGTCTAAGAAGGGGGAGATGTGGAAGCTGAACTGAAGCATGAACAATATGCCTCCTGGCTTTCTAATTTCCTGGTTAGCTTTCTCTTCTCTCAGCTTGCAGTTCAGGCAGGAGGCAAACTTGAAGGAAAAGCCAGTGCACCCACTTCTGTTTTCTCTTCCTAGCTAACTTTGGCTTTAAGCAGTTAGAACTGAATCTTATAGAAGAACACTAGAGGGAGAGCCATAGAAATGTCCATAATTTGAGGACATCTATGTCTCTTTAGTGCAGGACTTTTGACATGCCCAAAGTAAACATAAATCTTTGTGCTTAATGTTTTTTTCCCCCTTTATGTGTGTTTGTGTGTGTGTGTGTGTGTGTGTCTCACAAACTGATTATATTCTAATTTGTGTGATTTGGATATAAAAAAGAGATAATTTGGATGGAAAGACATGCAAATATATAATCTAGACCAAATCTATTAATATGTAGGTCAGATAATCCACGTTAGATTTTCAGTTGTGTTTCTGAGTGTCCAGGCAAGTAAAGAAGGAGAATGTAATCACTCACTTCTCATTTTGGAGAAAGGATGTCACAAATCATGTTATCAGGGAAGGAGACTTGAGTCAGAGATTTGTACTCATCATTTACTGGGAGGGCTCTTGGGTTAACACACATTGGGGAGTGAAGGAAGCTGGATTAGGCAGAGGAAAGACTTAGGCTGTGAAGTAAACAAAGGCTTCAACCAACACTATTGGAAGTCCTGGAGCTGGGATAGCCTTTCAGAGTTGTTCCGATGTACTCCTTGCTCACCCCCACATTGAGTTGTCATTGGATGAAAATTTTTCCTCAAAGAAAATTTCCTCAAAGAGAAGTGGCCACGTTGGTCAGATGGCCCTCTCCTGTACAGGACAATCATGAAGTAGGTGAGAGGAGACTTAGCTGTAAGTCTTCAGTTCTCAGTGCTCTCAAAACCTGAGGTATGTGCTTTCGTCTTGAAGGTGATATATTCAGGCTACACACCCAGTGTCCACTAGAAAAGAAAACACATTGCAATCTCTCAGAGAGCAAAGCTATTCCAAAACAGGATGAACAATGAATTATTATTCATTATTTGTTTTAAAGAAAACTGAAAAATTTGATGGAAAATTATTCTCACCAACTTTCCTACAGGAAACACAGTGACAAATTTCATGGGATTGCTTTTTCTATAGTATCCTTTGATAAGAAAATAACATTAAAATACCTCCCCATGAGGTTGATTCTCTAAGGGGCTAACACAAAACAATCCTGGGACACAGACCTCTGCAGTCCAGCTTCCTTCATTCATTAATTTCTGTATTCAACAGATACTTATGTACGCCTATTATGCATATATAGGAAATATGATGAGAAGGGGGGAAAGACCTGACAGAGAATACAAATTTTAATCAAAGAATCACAAAAGCAAAAAAGGGAAAGGTAATATACCAAAAGTAAGTGACCAACACAATAATAAAGGAAGACACAGAGAGATGCACAAGAGGTAAAGGCAATAAAGATAAACACTTCTACTTATACAATGCTGCATTATCAATAATAAAAATAAACATTTTTCTGTGAGTGGATAGGTAGGTAGACAGGTTGAATGATCAGGTATGTTTAGGCAAAAAGGACCATATCTGTGACCTCATATAAATTTGGAAGATGATATTTGTGCATAAGCATTTGTACGTGTTATAAAAATGTCCATATAAATAAAACTAATAGGAGGCAAAGTTATGATCACTTCGTAGCCACAGCCAACCACCCTGAGGGAGAGAGTTGGGTCTGTGGGCTTGGGACCTGTGGTATAGTAAATTACCTCGTATGGCTTTTCTAGCCATAAGTCTTTGTAAACTCCGTGGTGGAGTTTGCTGTGAGCAACTGAGGAACTCCTGATTGTAAATGTTATCTACCTGGAGTATTCTGTTGGGAGGGCACTGCAGCAATGTTCTGGGAAGGTCGCTCTCTCTCAGGTGCTTAGAATTCTGATGCTATGATTGGCTAGTTTGGCCACTCTACCAGGCTCTAAAGGAGGCCTCCTAGAGTCAGAAGTCTCTCTGACTGCTGGTTGAAGAAGAAGAGCTGCTGAAAGAGACACATGCTGCTGGGAAAAAGATGCAAGAGACACACATTGCTGAGTGAGACACTGAGGGACACGCACTGCTGGGAGAGAAACTGAGCATTTTTCCTGAACTTGAATTGTAGCCTGGTGCTTCCCTAATAAACTCCATAATCTGTGAGTTCTGTGTGGTCACTGCAGTGAGTTATCAAACCCAAGAGAGAGGTGGGTGCTTTGGAAGGAACGGTTAGTGAAAGGACTGGAGGGACGCAGCATGTCTGGCCTGGCAGTAACAGGCCTTGGGCTATTGATAGTGATTCTGTCTTCCTCTTGTGGGGTTAGAGGAGGTCAGAAGATGTGGTCTTCTTGCTCTTTTAGCAGGACCATGGTTGCAGGGGACATCAAGCTTAATTGGCATAACATACTACACAAAAACATTGTTCGACATCTTACTTTGATGAGTAGCAGATGGGGTCTTAAAAGCTTACAAGCTGTCACCTAGATGAGGTAATTGGTCTTGCCTTGTCCCGAGCAAAGAAGAATAAAGAAAACCAAAGATGCATGGAAACAGTCCAAGGGACAAGTGGATCACACGAACCTCAGCCTACATGACCCTGAGACCAGAAGGACCAGCTATAATAGTCAACCACTTGGAAAGGATCATGGCAGGAAATCCTGGATAGAGTGGGAGGAAAATGTGGCACAAAACTCAAAATCATAAAAAAGACCAGGCTTACTGGTCTGATAGATATTGATGAAACACCCAAGACTATGGCCCCTAATGACTCTTTGGGCCTGGAATTGAACCCATACACATGCTAGCCAAACAATAGACAGGCATATAAGATGAACATTTATACCAGGTAGGTACAGTCCTTAGAACAACCAATCATGGAAGACCAGAAGGGAAATATTTGCACAGGAATATAGCTTGGAGGGCAGGAATCCATGGGAAAGGACACAGGGAAAGGGTAACCACAGAAAGGAAGCAGGAAAAGAGATGCTATGTTATGGGGACTGCAATCAGTATCATGAAACAAAATGTGTATGAACTACTGTATGGAAAACGAACTTGCTCTGCAACCTTTAACCCAAATTACAGTAAAGAAAAAAAAAATCACAAAAGCAGATATGAAATCACAGCTTTGACAATTGTACAAAGAGAGCCTCACTATCCAGTGTTATGAAAGCTTCTAATAGTGGAAATTGACCCAGTTAGGGAGGTCAAGGAGGCTTCTTTGAGGAAGTTATTATTAATCTGAGGGTTGAAGAGAGAGCAGGAGCTAACCAACTGAAGGGGAAAGGGGCAGAAGGTACTGTGTTAGAAGAAATCATGAGAACTCAAGGAGGCGTCTGACTTAGGTACAGATAGACACTGAGAGTAAACTTGGAACATGAGACTAGAGAATTAGAGAAGGGAAGCCCATGCAGATCACATCACTGAAATGGTTTTTCATACTTGGAAGCATAGGAAAATCTTTCAAGTGTGTTTACATTGGTGGAGCAGGGTGGAGAGTTCTTGCTGGCATGAGTTATTTGGAAGGTGTATTAGTTTTCAAGGAGCTCTTGTGGCACAATGGTTAAGCACTCACCTGGTGAACAAAATGTTGGCAATTGGAACCTATCAATCATTCCACAGGACAAAGATGAGACAATCTACTTTCATGAACATTTACAACTTTGGAGTTTCCCTGGGGCAGTTCTACACTGTCCTAGAGGGTCACTATGAATAGTAATTTGACTTGACAGCAATATGTACCAGTTTTCTATGGCTGTTGTAGTAAATTACCACAAACAGTGGCTTAAAACAACATAAGTGTATCATCTCAAAGGATCATTCCTTCTTTATAAGGAATGGGTCATAGATATGCATCTATAGACAAGAGCAGAATTAGGATTCATTTTTATAGGTGAGCGAGTATTCAACTAAATTCCAGAGCATCTATGCCAGAGACTAGAGTTCCGATGCTATTGACCAGATAATGTTTACCATATTTACAAATGAAATGAAAAGTTTTTAATGTTGTTTTTAAGCTTCCATGTCAGGTAAACTGGCAACAAAAGAATATCTTATAATTTCTTTTGGATGCAAATCCCATTTTAAAAAGAAAATGGTATTAATAACTTCTTTCCAAAAGCCAGCCAGAAACTCTATAAGTATCTTTTGTATTTCATACTCATATAAATTTATTTAAGATTCAAAAGACTGTAGGAGGGGCTGTTCCTTATTTTTTTTCCTCAAATTTTCACCCTATTTTCCTCCTATGTTCTTTCACTGCACTAATGACAACACAGTTTAGTCATCCTGGTTAGAAATCTCTGTCAGTTTTCAAACTGTCTGTGTCTGACCAAATCAGGAGTTAAGACTTTGGTTTAATATAAAGAAAACTTATCTTCAATCTACCTACTCCACCTTCTTCCCAATGGCATCTTCTTTATGCAGACCTGTATTATGTTTTACCTCAGCCATTATAATAGCCTCCTGCTGAAATATAAATGAATAAAAAATGTCCTCTGTTTATTGGCTCCAAGTTATTTATTTCTTCTTTGTAGTAAGCTGAAGCCTGAAAGCCAAAAAAAAAAAAGAGGGAGGGAGAGAGAGAGAGAGAGAGAAAGGGAGGAAGGAAGGGAGGGAGGGAGGGAGGAACTGGTAAGAGAGGAGAGGAGAGGGAATGAGAGGCAAAGAAGGAGAGGGGAGGGAGAAGGAAGGAGAGGAAAAGCCCACCAGCTACAGACTCAAATTACACACATTCAATTGTTTTAAAAGTTACCCAAATAAATAGATTTTTAGCCATTTATAGAATGCTTGCTTTACAAGCCCCACAAAATCACACCCAACATTTGCTACCCTAACCAAAACCAATATCAAACCTATTTACATCAAGTAAATTTTGACTCATAGCAACCCCATGTGCAACAGAGTAGAACCACTCCATAGGGTTTTCTCTCCTGTAATATTTACAGAAGCAGATCCCTAGACCTTTCTTCTGAGGTGCACTGTATAGGTTCAAACTACCAATCTTTAGGTTAGTAGTCAAGTGCAAACCATTTGCCCACTTTTCTGCTACCCTTTATAAAATAAAATCCTGCAGCTCTATGCAAATGCTTAACACTCAACTACCAGCCAAAAGACTGATGGTTCAAACCTACCCAGAGACACCTCAGAAAACAGACTTACAAGCTGTTGCCAAAAGATTACAGTCTCGAAAACCGTGTGGAAGAATTCTACTCTGCACACATGGGGTCACCATGAGTCAGAATCTACCGGATGGCAACCAGTAACAATAACAGGATGCTGCTGTCTTTGGAGTTCTCTGACCCAGAGATTCCCACCTTGTTGCAGGACCTCTCATAAAATGCATGTTACCACCCAACCTCCACCACTACCACCACTTCTCCTGTTCCTTGGGGTTTTTCATGCTCTCCTCCCCTTCTCTACCATTCATCTATCAGTTTGTTGTACTGTGGTTGTTTGCATGTTGCTGAGGCTGGAAGGTATACCACTGGTATTTCAAATACCAGCAGGGGTCACCCACGGTGGACAGGTTTCAGCAGAGCTTCCAGAATAAGATAGACTGGGAAGAAGGGCATGGCATCCTGGACATGTTTCATTGTGGAATGGGCAATGTTTCTTTCTGTTGTATATATGGTCACTATGAGTCAGAGATCAGTCAACAGCACTTAATAATCTAACAACAGCAACCTCCCCTTCTGGTGGCTTCTTGTGCTGCTTGCTTCTAGAAGGCTTCCTGCTGTGGGTGATTGTTCTGTGCATATGGCTGTCAGTACATCCACCCAATAAACAGCTTGTTGTCCATTGCTATCTCATTATCTCTGTCATTTCTCTTGATCAGCCTCAAATTCTCTCAAACATCTACTAGTCACTTTTCTTCTAATAAAGCACATATTGCTTTCTATCATATTAATTATAACTTCCTTCTATGTGCTAGCAGTCCTCAAACATTTTGGTCACTTCTCTCCTTTCCACTAGGGGTCACAAACTTTCTCTGTCAGATAATAAATATTTTTGGTACTATGGACCATACAATCTCTGTTGCAACAACTCAGTTCTGTCTGTGGTGCAATGACAGGCATAGGCAGTAAGTAAATGAATGAAGGGGAGTGACAATAAAACTGTATTTACTAAAACAGAAACCAGGCTGGATTTGGCCTAAACTATGGGCCATAGTTTGCCAATCCTTGCTTTACACTCCTTAAAATTATTGAGAACCCAAAGGTTATATCAATTACAACTGTTGGTCACATCAGTATTCTGGTTACCCAGTACTGCTCTGACAAAAATATACCACAAATGGGATGGCTTAAACAAATAGGAGTTTATTCTTACAAGTTGGAGGCTTTAAGGCCAAGTTCAAAGTGCCAAGCTCTAGGGACTGGGTGAAAGCCCCTCAACCTTGGGGCCCAGCTCTGACTCCTGCTCCAAGTCCACTGGAGCTAGAGGCGTTTCTTCACTCAGACAGCTACTGGCAGCTGAGGCTGAGAAGCCCCAAGGTTGACAAGTCCTGATGTTACCAAACCACACGGCAGGTCATTAACTTAAATCCGTTGTAAGTCCCAAGGTCGGCAAAGCATAGCAGGCTGCTGAGCAATGATACAGCTACATGCAGGGTCCGAGAGTGCCATAGGCTAGAGACCATTCCCAAAGGCTTCTCCTTATTTACAGGAAGCAGACCACATACCCAAAGGCAACTACCCAGATGCTTGTGGTAGATCCCACCATGGAGCTGATTGCCAGTCTCATGAGGATTAACTACCACCAGCTGCCCAGCCACTCAACCAGGCCCAGCCAAGTTGACACAAAAACTGAACTACCACAATCAGTTACAACTATCTATACATACTATGTCCATAATTTAAACATAATTTTTTAAATTATCTATTTATTTGCAAATAATAAATCTGTACTCTGTGTGACAAAATATAAAGTACACATAAAATACTTCTGCTGCGTACTGGTGGTTGCTAGAGAAAAAACACTTGTGTAATTATTTGAATTGTGAACTGAACACAATGGTTACTTGAGAAAAATAACAAAGTGTGTTTATTAAGATTTTGGTGTTTGGAATTCAAGCTGTCAAGTGAAATATAAAATTTTGAAAATTTTTTACTTGTCATTGTGAATTGACAGTTTCGTAATATGTAATGACCCTTTTCTGATAGCAAAAAAAAAAAAAATGAAACTCACTGCCATCGAATCAATTTCGACTCATAGCGACCCCTCCTTGGTCTTCCAAGGCAGTATCTCTATGGAAGCAGATTGCTCAATCTTCCTTCTGAAGAGTGGCTGGTGGGCTTGAACCGCCAGCCTTCCAGTTAGCAGTCAAATGCCTTAGGCACTATGCCGAGATCAGGGGAATATTGATAAATGTGATTTCTTGATAATTGATAATGCAATGTGTCAGCATTTGGAAGATCTGAGTGAAACAATATGTTCCAAATGACCAACACACAATGTTACAAACTATGGGCAAAGCATGCATTCAAAGTACAAGAGAGATCAATGATTTTACTGTAGCAGAGTACTAAAAACTCATTGGTATGGCTTTTAATTCCACATTGTAATCAAATTTATAGAGAAAAAAATTTATTAGTAGTTACAATGGGAGGTTAGGAGGAAGATAGGTGAGTCATGGCTTACGGTGCACTGGAGTTCTGTTAAGAGTGATGGATAAATTTGGAAAAGGATGATGGTGATGGCTGTACCACATGATGAATGTAATTAATATCACTGAATTGTATGTGTAAAAAATGTTAAAAAGATAAATGAATATTTTGTTACTTATCACAAGTTAGAAAGAGACTATGAATATCTATTATCCTTTAAAAGTCTACTCTGATCAAAATTTAATAAAATTAACTCCTTTTCTTGTCTAATCAAAGACATGCTTAAAAAAAACTAGCATTTTTTCTTTTTTACTGTATGTGTGTTGCAGTGAAGAATACAATAATTTGGTGCAATTGCCTTGGTTCATTGTAAGTTGCCAGCAGTTTGACCATCATTGCTTGCACCTTCAGTGTCAATATCCACACAATGAAAAACCAAACAATTTCTTAGTTTTATTATGAAAAGAGTTTTGAATTGTAGATTCTTTTAAAGGGTCTTAGTGATACCTAGACGGGGTGGATCATACTGTGAAAGTAGGCACTACAGTGCTAAAACAAAGATTTGTATCATGCTTGCTAGATCATTGGTGAATGTACAAATGAATGAACAACCAAGTTAGAATAAAAAATTCTGAATCAACAAAAGCATTTGACTTTATGTATGTGAGATCAGTGATTCTGTTTACTCATTACTTTGACTAGCCACCAACCATGCAGAAAAAAAAAAAGAAGAAAGTTTTAATGTGGTTATTTGGAGGCTGATGAAAGATGTGCTCTGTTATAAGGGCTCTGGGTTGCTGGAAGGCTACTTGAATTCTAATTTCAGTTTTTATTTGAGCTTATCCCTTTATGTTGAAACAGGAAATTATGTGGTTTAAGCAAACGTTGCTTTCAATTAGGCACAGTTGAATTCTTCATCTTTCTAAGAGATATGGAAATTTCCATTTTCTTGCTTCTTATTTCTGAATATCAAATAGTACATGAAGATTTTATTAGAAAACAGATTGCCTTTTGATATTCAGACTACATTGCTCTCCATCAGATTAGACTTCTCACATTTCTTATTTTTGAGCACAAGTTTACTTTTATACAGAGTCTGATTTTTATAAGAAACACACAAATTCCCCTCATAAATTTTGAGAGTAAGACCTAATGAAAATTGTCTATGGCTAGACAGTAGTTACCTGATTGCAAAAGGTAAAATAGCACTAAACAAAAGGCTTCCTGCAATGTTGAATGTCTTCTAGGTTATCTAATGTTTATATTTTATGTTGCATTATTTAGTTCCCAACTATTAAAGCAGATATGGGATTAGTTTCATGTGTATCACTAATCCTTTTAGTCAAGCCATCTGTTACAAACTAAGAAATATTTAACATGATTGTAACAGAAAGTTTTTTACTTGCGTTTATTCAAGTTTTAAATACTAAAAATAATTAAAACTAATCTTTAATTCCAGTAGTAGTATTTTTGCTTCCCTGATTTTTATAAAACATATACATGGAAAATTGTCAAGGCTAAAATCTGCTTCTTAATGCAATAAAGTCTGGAGAGGCAATTCCTACATTGTAAGCAAACTTTCACTTGGACTTAAACAAAACCATTGGCTCCCATGGAATTATTATATCTTTTCCTGCATGAGGTTTATAATTCTCTGGCAATATATTTATTGGATTTAGTTTGCTAGCTAAACTAAAGCTCTGGTAGCATGGTGGCTAAGACACTTGCCTGCTAACCAGACGGCCGGCGGTTCAAACCCACCAGCCACTTCTCGGAAGGAAGGTTGGGCAATCCTACTTCCGTAGTGATACTGCCTCGGAAACCCCAGGAGGGGTCTCTATGAGTCGGGTTTGACTCGACGGCACATAACAACAACAACAACAACAAGCTATAAATTATATAGGTAAACCATAATTTTCCTGCAGAAAATCAGTTATGGCAATTAACCTGAGCAAAAATGTGATATTTATTAATCAAGTAGTTTAATACACATAGAGAAAAGAAAAAAGAAATACCTCATACAAGATGTTCTACTTAACATGCAAAATGGAAAAGTAATTGCGGCAGATGATCCTACACATTTGTCTTCCTTAGAAGACCATCTGGCTTAACAATCTACCCTGTAAATTGTTGCTTGTTCATTTCTATCTTAAAAAAAAAAAGTGTCTAAATTTGTGATAAACTGGAAAACATATAGAATGTCACTTACATAGTTTGGGCAGTTTTCTTTTCCAGAAATTTATAACTACTTAGCTATCCATAAGAATGAATATGGACAGTTATAGCAGAAGGAGTACTGATGGTGTTCCAATAGCATCTTTCCCCTTATTTAGAAGTTATCAGTGTGCCTGCCATGCAGTGAGGAGTGCACGGACATAGTGGAAACATGGCAAGGGAAGAACCAGCATTCATTTAAGAGTGGGAGAAATTCATGCATTGGAGGAGAGAGAGGGAGAAGGAGGAATTAAAGAAAGCTTCAGAAACAGCTATTTGAATTTAACAATAATGTGGATAATTACAATAAGCTAGTAAGAGGGAAAAGTCTAGAGAATTTTAAACCAAGAGAATATCCTAGGAAAAAGGATAGGGTTGGGAAGGTGCAGTATAGTCACAGACCAGCAAGAAGTTCAGGTCATACTAGGTCATACTCCAGTGGATAATAAACCAAACAATGAGGCTGGGAATGTAGGTTTGAGCTGATGGTGGAAATATAGTTGTCTGCCCAATATGTCTTTCCACTCCAGCTTTGAGTGACCTATATTCCCTTCTTTTCCTCCCCTAACTTTGCATTTAGTCTTCCTCAGTCAATATGTTTTGAGTAGAATTAACTCCAGCTTTGAACAATCAAACTACTTCCCTCTTCCAAATACACACCAATCCCCAGAGGAATTCATATATATGTACTTACCTACATACATATATATACATACATATTCCAAAAAAAGGAGCTCTGGTGGCATAGTGCCTAAGTCATTTGACTGCTAACTAGAAGGCTGGTGGTTCAAACCCATCAGCTACTCCTTTAAAGAAAGATTGGGCAATCTACTTCCATAGAGATACCACCTCAGAAACCCAAGGAGGGGTTGCTATGAGTCGAAATTGACTTGACGGTAGTAAGTGAGTATTCCAAAAAAGGCCATTTAGAGTCCTCTCCAGGATTTTGTTGCAAGGAAAGATGTTCTCTTCCATTAGGCTATAGACCCTGGAGACCTGGATGCTGGCCATGCATATCCCATATAGAGAAAATTTATTGAGAATAGAGAGGAAATCAGAGTTGAAATAGAAAAAGGAAAAGAAAGAATGGTGAGACAAAGAGATGGAGGGAGGGACAAAAATTGATAGATGATAGCACTGTTAAGAACATCTGAATTCTACTATGCCTAGAATAAGATCAACCCTGGACTGTTCAGTTACTTTCATTAAAAATTTTCTTGTTTGGTTTAACTGGTTTAAGAGATTTTGTCATGTGAAATCACAAGACCTCTGACTAATACTGGGCTAGATTCTGAAGGAACTAGAAAAATGCAGTTGTGAACTTTTTTTTTTTTTTTTAAATACTCATTTCATCGAGCACTATGCTAAGTCCTTTTTATATAACAATGAACATGTTATCTTTAGTGCCTGCTAACAGTTTCTTGGGAGCTCTGGTAGTGTAGTGCCTAAGGCATTTGACTGCTAACCAGAAGGCTGGAGGTTCAAACCCACCATCCACTCCTCAGAAGGAAGACTGGTCAATCTACATCCGTAAAGATACTGCCTTGGAAATCCAAGGAGGGGTTGCTATGAGTCAAAATCAACTCTAGCACAGTGAGTTTGGTTTTTTGGTTTAAACAGTTTCTTAGGCTCCAAACAGACACCTAGGCCACATACCTGAAGATTCTGATGCAGTAGCTTACAGCTGCACATATCTCTTTCTTTTCTTTAAAGATCTATTGCTAAGAGTAAAGCACAGCCAGATCTGGTGATCTGGTAATCACTGATCTAGAACAAAAGGAGCCCCAGTGATGTAGTGGTTATGTGTTTGACTGTTAAACAAAAAGTTGGAGGTTCAAACATACCAACTCCAGTGTGTTTGATGTGGCAGTCTGTTTCTGAAAAGTTTACAGCCTTGTAAACACTATACAGGCCTTTCTATTTTGTACTTTAGGGTCACTATGAGTTGGAATTGACTCAAGGGTAGTGGGTTTTGGTTTTGGATCTAGAACAGGATCTAACTCACCTGATGATAAGAGTCACCTAAGTCACTCTTATCCAGATTGTGTCCAAAGCCCTCCTTATTAGGATCATTAGGGGGCAGCTTGAGTCTATTTTTAAAAATTAAATGACCAGGTGATTCTCACCCTCGGGGAAGTCTGTAAAGACATAAAATAACATCTTGCTGATGGTGTAGGGCCTTACTATTTAATGTGGGTTCCATGAACCAGCAGCCCCTACATCACCCGGGAGTTAGTTAGAAATGCAGTATCTCAGCTTCCTCCCCAGACCAGCTGAACAGAATCTGCCTGCAATGCTTTAATATAAAAACTTGTGTGATCTGAGAAATTTTCAAAAAAAAAAAATCAGAGACAGGGAGAAAGGCATCCATGAAAGAGATGTCATTCAGAAATGCTTTTTAAAAAAAGTTCTTTTATTTCAAAGTCAGTATGACATTAAAAAAATATTCAGATATTACCTGCAATTTTTTTTTCCTTCATAAGCCCATTGTCAATGATATTCCTCTCTTTGAACCATATCAAAAGTTTAAGTAGTACTCCTGTTGTTGTTTTTGTTAGGTGCCATAGAGTCATCTCCAACTCATAGTGACCTTATATACCACAGAACGAAACACTGCCCAGTCCTGTGCAAGCTTCACAATACTTGCTATCCCTGAGTCCATCATCACATGCACTGTGTCAATCCATCTCATTGAGGACCTTCCTCTTTTTCGTTGACCCTCCACTTTACCACGCATGATATTCTTCTCCAGAGAATGGCCCCTTCTGACAACATGACCAAAGTAGGTGAGACTAAGTCTAGCCATTCCTGCTTCCAAGGAGCATTAAGGCTGCACTTCTTCCAGGACAGATTTGTTCGTTTTAGCAGTCCATGGTACACTCAGTATTCTTCCCCAACACCACAATTCAAAAACTTCAATTCTTTTGTGGTATTCTTTATTCATTGTCCAGCTCTTACATGTATATGGGGTGATTGAAAATACCATGGCTTGGGTCAAGCACACCTTAGTCTCCAAGGAGACATCTTTGCTCTTCAGCACTTGAAAGGGGTCTTGTGCAGCTGATTTGCCCAGTACAATACATCTTCTGATGTCTCGACTGTTGCTTCCATTGTTGTTGACTTCAGAAACAACTAACACAAAGTCTTTGACAACTTCAATCTTTTCTCCATTTATTGTGATGCTGCTTATTGGTCAAGTTGTGAGGATTTTTGTTTTCTTTATACTGAGGTGTAATCTGCATTGCAGATGTAGTCTTCAATCTTCTACAAGTCATGCTCACTTTCAGCAAGCAAAGTTGTATCATCTGAATATCGCAGGTTGTTAATGATTCTTCCTCCAATCCTGATGCCATTTTCTTCTTCATATAGTCCAGATTCTCTGATTATTTGTTCAGCTTACAGATTGAATATGTATGGTGAAATCATACAACTCTGACACACTCCCTTCCTGATTTTAAACCATGCAGTACCCTCTTGTTCTGTTCAAATGACAGCTTTCTGGTCTATATACATGTTCCTCATGAGTACAATTAAGTGTTCTGGAACTCCCATTCTTCTCAATGTTATCAATAGTTAGTTATGATCCACACAATCAAATGCTTTTGCATAGTCGATAAAACACAAGTAGACATCTTTCTGGTATTGTTTGTTTCAGCTGAGATCCATCTGACACTGGCAATTATGTCCCTTATTCCACATCCTCTTCTGAATCCAGCTTGCATTTCTAGAAGTTCTATGTCAATATACTACTGCAACTTTTCTGAAGTATCTTCAATAAGATTTCACTTCTCTGTGATATTAATGATATTGTTTGATAATTTCCACATTCTGTGGGGTTAACTTTCTTTGGAATGGGTACAAATATGGATCTCTTCCAGTCATTTGGCCAGGTAGCTAGTTGTTTTCCAAATCTCTTGGCATAGCTGAGTGAGTGCCTCCAGTGCAGTATCCATTTGTTGAAACATCTCAACAGGTATTCCATCAATTCCTGGAGTCTGGCTTTTTCCCAGTTCCTTCATTGCAGCTTCAACTTCCTCTCTCAGCACCATTGATTCTTGACCATATGCTACTTCCTTGTTCTGGTTACCTAGTGCTGCTCTGACAGGAGCACAAATGAGATGGCCTTAACAAACAGGAGTTTATTCTTACAATTTGAAGGCTTTAAGTCTGAGTTCAAAGTGCCAAGCTCTAGGGGCTGGATGAAAGCCCCTCAACCTTGGGCTTCAGCTCTGCCTTCTGCTCTTGGCCCACTGGAGCTAGAGGCTTTTCTTCACTCAGACAGCTGCTGGATATGGATACTGAGGTTGACAAGCCCAAGGTTGACAAATAAAAAAGCACAGTCCCAATGTTACCAAACCACACAGAAGGCTATTCATTAAAGTCCATTGAAGGTCCCAAGGTTGACAGAGCATGGCAGGCTGCTGAACAATGACATGGCTACATTCAGGGTTCAAGTGTGCCATAAGCTAGAGACCATTCCCAGAGCTGCTGCCTCTATATGGGAGGTAGATCACATACCTAAAATCAGCTACTCAGCTACTCACAGTAGATTCCACCATGGACTTGATTACCAGTCTCATCATGGGGAATACTACATCCAGCTGCCCAGCCACTCAACCAGGCCTAGCCAAGTTGACACACAAACTTAACCATCACACTCCTGAAATGAATAAACTTTGACAAATTCCTTTTAGTAGAGTGACTCTGTGTATTCTTTCAATCTTCTTTTCATACTTGTTGCATCATTCAATATTTTGCCCATAGTATCTTTCAATATTGCAACCTGAGGCTTAAATTTTTCTTCAGTTCTTTCAGTTTGAGAAATGTCGAGTGTATTCTCTTTTGGTTTTAAAAAAACAGGTCTTTTCACATTTCATTACAATAATTGACGCTGTCATCTCAAACTTCTCTTTGGAATCATCAGTTCAGATCTTGTATCTTGTCATTTCTTCCATTTGCTTTGTTGTTGTTGTTGTTGTTGTTAAGTGCCGTCGAGTCGTTTCCGACTCATAGCGACCCCATGCACAGCAGAACGAAACACTGCCCGATCCCGCACCAGCCCCACAATCCCTGCTATACTCGAGCCCATCATCGCAGCCACCGTATCAATCCATCTCCTTGAAGGCCTCCCCCTCTTTCGTCGACCCTCCACCCTGCCAAGCATGACATCCTTCTCCAGGGAATGGTCCCTTCTTACAACATGACCAAAATAGGTGAGACGAAGTCTGGCCATTCTTGCTTCCAAGGAGCATTCTGGCTGCACTTCCTCCAGGACAGATCTGTTAGTTCTTTTAGCAGTCCACGGTACTTTCAGCATTCTTCGCCAGCACCACAACTCAAAAGCATCAACTCTTCTTCGGTCTTCCCTATTCATTGTCCAGCTCTCACATGCATACAAGGCGATTGGAAATATCATGGCTTGTGTCAGGCGCACCTTAGTCCTCAAGGAGATATCCTTGCTCCTCAGCACTTGAAACAGTTCCTTCGCAGTTGACTTTCCCAATGCTACACGTCGTCTAATGTCCTGACTGCTGCTTCCGTTGGCATCGATTGTAGAACCAAGCAATGTAAATTTGCTTTACATTTGCTTTAGCTACTCTTCATTCAAGGGCAAGTTCAGAGTCACTTCTGACATCCATTTTGGTCTTTTCTTCCTTTCTTGTCTTTTTAATGACATTTTTCTTTCTTCGTGGATGATGTTTTGATGTCATCCCACTATCCTCTGGTTTTCAGTCATTAGTGTTCAGTGCATCAAATCTATTCTTTATATGGTCTCTAAATCCAGGAGAAGAACTCTGGTGGCATAGTGCCTAAGGCATTTGACTGCTAACCAGAAGATTGGTGGTTCAAACCCACCAGCCACTCCTCAGAAGGAAGATTGGGCAATCTACTTCCATAGTGATACCACCTCAGAAACCCAAGGAGGGGTCGCTATGAGTTGGATCCTACCCAACAGCAGTGATTTTGGCTCTTGGCCTTGTTTTGGCTCAAGATATTGAACTTCTCCATCACCTCTTGCACAGACATAGTCAATCTGACTCCTGTGCACTCCATCTGGTGAAGTCCATGTGTATAGCCTCCATTTGTGTTGTTGAAAAAAGGTATTTGCAATGAATAAGTTGTTGGTCTTTCAAAATTCTATCATGCTATCTCCAGCGTTATTTCAATCACCAAGGCCATATTTTCCAGCTACCAGTGATTCTTCTTTGTTTCCAACTTTTGCATTCCAATCACCAATGATAATCAACACATCTTGATTGCATGTTCCATCATTTTCAGACTGCAGAAGTTGGTAAAAATCTTCAATATCCTCATCTTTGGCTTTGGTGGTTGCTGGGTATATTTGAATAACAGTAGTATTAACTGGTCTTCCTTGTAGGTATATGGATATCATCCTATCACTGACAGCACTGTAATTCATGAAAAATCTTCAAACATTCTTTGTGATGATGAATGCCATGCCATTCCTCTTCAATTTGTCATTCCTGGAAGAGTAGATCATATGATTGTCTGATTCAAAATATCCAAAACCTGTCAATTTCAACTCACTAATGCCTAGGATATCAATCTTTATGGGTTCCATTTCATTTCTGACAACTTCCTACTTTCTAGATTCATACTTCATATGCTCCATGTTCCAATTATTATCGGATGTTTACAGCTTTTACTTCTCATCTTGAGTCATTCCACATTAGCAAATGGATGTTCCAAAAAGCTTTACTGTACCCACATCATTAAGGTTGGCTCTACTCTGAGGAGGCAGCTCTTCCCCAGTTGTATTTTGAGAGCCTTCTGACCTGAAGGGCTCATCTTCTGACCCTATATCGGACAATGTTCGCAAGCTATTCATAAAGTTTTCCATTAATATATCAGACAGTGTTTCACTGTTATTCATAAGGTTTTCCCTGGCTAATTCTTTGAGAAGTGGATGGCCCCTTCCTTCTTCTGAGTCTGTCTTAGCCTGGAAGCTCTTCTGCAACTTTTCCACCATCAGTAACCTTGCTGGCGTTTGAAATATTGGTGACATAGTCTCCAGCCTCAGAACAACATGTAAGCCACCATGGTATGACAAATGGACAGACAAGTTCATCTCCTTCAGCTGCTCCAAACCTCTCTGTTCACTTCCTGGTCTCCTTCAGCCATTCTGAACCCACCATGTACTACCTCTCTCTCTTCCTGGTTCCTTCCTCTGGCTGCTGACTCCGAACCTGCCATGTACCACCTTCTCTCTCTTCCTAGTTCCCTCCTCTGGCCATTGGCTCTGAACCCTAAGTTGTTGTTGTTATTATGTGCCCTCGAGTTGGACCCAACTCATAGCGACCCCTCCTTGGATTTCCAAGGCAGTATCACTTTGGAAGTAGTTTGCCCAACCTTCCTTCCGAGGAGTGGCTGGGGGCATTGCACTGCCAGCCTTCTGGTTAGCAGTTAAGTGCTTTAGGCACTATGCTACCAGAGCTCCCGAACTCTAAGTAGTACTCCTATATCACATAATTCTAGGAGGGACCAGTCACTTCTATCCAGGTGAATGATGTCCTCTTCCTCAGGAATTATACAGTGCAACAACCCTGGATCCAAATATAACCAGAAATTCATTCAGAGTCAAGCTCTGAAAATTCAGCCTTTTTCTTTGAGGTGTATTTCTTCCACTCTCTAATAAAGATATTATAAAATAGTAAACATACAATAACATAATGAGAAATGCAGATGACAGAATAGCACTTGCTTTTATTCTATTCCCTTCTGTTGGCATTTAGTTTATCTCATGGGAAATAGAAGGATCTCTGGCTTGCTTTACCAGGGACTCATTGTGATAATTTGCCCTGTTCATATGTTTGCAAATGAAGGAAGCATTATCATATGACTAGTAGCTAGTCATATGATAATAACTAGCTACTAATGACTAGGACAGGAGCTCTGGTAGCGTAGTGCCTAAGGCACTTGACTGCTAACCAGAAGTCTGGCGGTTCAAACCCACCAGCCACTCCTCGGAAGGAAGATGGGGCAATCTACTTCTGTAGTGATACTGCCTCTGAAACCCAGGGAGGAGTCGCTATGAGTCGGGTCCAACTCGACGGCACATAACAACAACAGTAAGTAGGAACACTTCAACTTGCAGGTTTGTAAACAGCAGGACAGTTAGTAATCATTTGACCTCTCAAACCTATTTTCAGTTGCTATGAAGAAGCAATGTAGGGTAGTGATTAACAGTATGGACACTGGAAGTCTGTCCGCCACTTTCACATTCCAACTTCAAATCTACACACCATTTTTATCTCTTTTTTTTTTTTTTTACTTTGTATTTCATCATGAACATCATTAATTCAGTAAATATTTGTCTAAAACATGTTCTAATGGCTGCCTTATATTCAATCATGTGAACATATCATAAATTATTTAAGCATTCTCTTACTACTAGACATTTTGGCTATTTCTCATTTTCTACGAGGTGCTTAACTTCCACCAGAAATAGTTAAGTTAAATAGAATTCCAATTAAAAATAAGTAAAGATTTTTTTATATAAATAAATCTAATTTTTGGACTTTCAATTCTATACTGCTTATTTAATTAGAACTGAATTTGTCCTTTCTCCTTGAACTATGAGAAAGAATATCTAGTTTATGCCAAGGTCCTTCATTGAATGATGCACTTTTTTCATTAATAGTGCATCACTGTGGCAGTGAGTTTTGCCAGGGAGCAAAGTATGAACCTATCCTTGTAGTGAGGATTTATATAATTTTAAAAAGCCTAAATGTTTTTTATTTTTTTATAATTCCCTATGAAAATATATCTCCTGATCTTCACTCAATTAACTACTGGAAAAGTAAGCAATAAAAAAAAGAAGCAAAACAGGTATAAGAAAATCCATGCATAAAACTTATTATGTATTTTTTTACTCATAAAAGAGCCCATAATATCAACCTACAAGTTATACAATGACAACCAACTTTCCCAAAAATGAACATTTATTTTACCAAACACATTTGTTAAACATGTTAGATTAGATGTCTCCTTTTAGTCTCTGAAAATTTGAAAACATTACTTCACATTAAGGAAGGTTGTCAAAACTGATAAGAAACCATTTTAATTCTCCTAGAATCCAGATTTCTGGGTCCATGGTTTTGGGATGAACCATTCAGGCCATTTGTCCTTGAGCCTTGAAGCTTTGAGTCCAACAATGGTCTGGAGAAACTAGTATGATCATTCGCCTTGGGCATGGTACTGTTTTGAAGAGTTCAGTCAGTCTTGATAACAGAGACTTCAAAAGTCAGACTGGACGCTATGTTTTAGGGTAAATAAGTAATTATTTTAATTGTTCCTCCTGACCAAATTGTTGGTCAGCTCTGTTTTGGCCCTTTCTCCATGCCAACGCTGAGAAGATATGATGTAAGAATTTTGGAAGTTCTTCTCATTTTTGGAACATTTTTGACTCTCCAGTAGAAATGTTACCCTAATTTGTAAATTGTACATTAAATAAACTTCAATCAATTTCAATTAATATGATTTTAGTTTCAACAATGGGCAGCATATATGTTAATATATATACTGAGGGGAAAGAGAAGGGTTATGAAAAGTAGACCTGAGTTCTAAAATCATAACCATCTTAGCCCATTTAGTTAGGGCATAGCTACTCAACAGAAACATCTATACAGAAACTTAGATTCACATATATTCCCTTAAGATATCCAGAAAACATTTCAATGAGGTTTACTTTTTGAAAAAATGCACTTATTCAATATATATTTAAGAAATATTTCAAAGTGCTTAAAGAAGTTATCTTCAATTATTAGAAAAATACATTTGCATGGAACCAATTGCATTTTTATGTTAAATAAATGAAACATTTAGTCATCACTTCACTGATTGGACTACTTATGCCATCCCTTCCTCCCAGTTTGTTTTCATTTTATCTGAAGGTTAATTTCATTCTCTGAAATTTTTCCCATAATGGAAGGTATATCATTGGCTAATCAAAGAAAAGATACAGTATAACTAGGAAGACTGATGACCAAACATATCATAAGTGATATTTTAACCAGAGGATATAGAAAATGGAAAAAAGAAATGTTTGCTATGAGTTGTTAATATATGTTTCCTTTGTTTATAAACCAAATAAGACTAAACTAGGCTTCCAGAAATTTTGGAAAGAAAATCAAAGTGGAATTTTGCTTATCTGATTGATTCCTTGTTTATTTGTGCTTTCTCTTCTATTCCCTGCGTTTTCTCCGTTTGTTTTAGTGTTAAGCACTAAAATAGTTCTTTGGAATATGTGCTCTGCATAAACTAAAATGTAAAACCAGTTAATTCAACTCTATTACTATTCAAAGTTGCCAGAACAAAACACACTACCCAGTACCCCTTTCCATGGAATAGAGTCTGACTCATGATGACCCCATATGGGAAAGTGTCAACTGTGCTCCACAGAATTTTCAATGGTTGATTTTTCAGAAGTAGATCACCAGACCTTTCTTCCAAGGCACTCAGGGTGGACTTAAGCCACCAATCTTTTGGTTAGCAGACAAGTGTAATAACTATTTGCACCTCTCAGAGACTCCTTATCTTCTTTAAAAAAAAAAAAAAACACCTCACTGCCATCGAGTCAGATCTGACTCATAGCAAACCCTTCTTGGGTTTCTGAGGCAATGTTACTATGGAAGTAGGTTGCTCAATCTGCCTTCCAAGGAATGGCTGAGTTGCTGGTGGCTTTGAACTGCCAGACTTCTGGTTAACAGTTAAATGCCTTAGGCACTGTGTCATCACCAGAGCTCCTTTGAGAGGGAAAATGATCTATAAAGACCACTTTAAAAAATTTTAAAAGTATGTATTTAAATGTTGTAATCTTTCTAATTAGAAAGTTCATTGTACATACTAACTTGCAAAAAGAAGGTACAAATATCAAGTCTGTAGTGTGTTTTCTTTTGCTTTGCTATAAATAAAGAGGCCTTTACTATGCAGTTACATATGAGAGAAAAGTCCTTAGTTTGGATAAGGAACAGCTCATGCAGTAGCAAGATCAAAGAGCGACCTTCTAATTTACTTTTTCAACATTCTATTTTAACATTTATCTAAGAAAAGAACAATCATCCTGTAAATCCCTGGTCTGGTTTCAATGTATGACTTTTGAGCTTATTTTTTAATATATTCAATTCAGTGTTGACAGATATCACTAAAAGAGTCCAGAAGCTGTAGATGCCTGAATAAAAAAATTGACATTCCCAAGTCCCTATGTGTCAGGAACTATGTATAAGATATCTAATTTGCTTCCCACTACCAGAAAAGAATAACTTGGCCAAGTCACTATAACATGTAGGGGGAGAAGCCAGAATCTGATTCTTATGTGGTTTGGCTTCATAATTCATGTTCTATTGTTACACCATGCCAACATGTACCATTTCCTCATGTAGGAAGAGGAAGTGTTAACCTCTCTACTGGTACAAATGAACCACAGATTATTTTTCCAACTGAGTCATAAATGCATTGTCATGATATAGAGCCATTAAGAAGTACTTTAAGATACAACTATTGATCTCTACTCATATGGAGCAAAACAGAATGAATGAAATCAAAGTATCAAAGAAGAACGTAATCCATGGGACTAATAGCCACACAAACCACAACTTCTTTCATCCTGAGACCAGAAGAACTAGATGGTGCACAGGTACCAGCACCAACTGTTCTGCCTAGGGACACAACAGAAGGTCCTGAATAGAATGGCAAAAAATGTAGAACAAAATTCAAAATCCTAAAAAAGGCAAGCCTGCTTTACTGATAGAGAATAGAGGATCCCATAAGAGTATTCCCCTAAGATACCATTTGAACTTAGAATTGAAGCTATTTCTGCAGGTCATTTTTCAGCCAAATAGATGTGCTTATAAAATAAACAACATCACCCATGATGCTCCCTTAAACAATTTAGTACATCTACTCTTCATTTATCAACATGATTAGGTTCAAACACAAGGTCGTTATGCAAAATCAGCATTATGTGAGAGTCACGGATAGCATCCCATCTCGATCACTCACTACCTGTCAGGTGCCTTTAATGTGTTCTCAGGATGATGGGCATAGCAGGCCCCACTTCCCCACCATGTCTTCCCCACAATCATGGAGCCCACAGTAGTTGGAAGTGGCGGTGCTCAGGTGTTGCCCATATCTCACTGCCTCGTAGTGCCCAGTCTGGGCAGAGACTACACCTGTCCTCTGCTCACTGCCCTCCATCATCTACCTTGGATAGGGAACCCACTTGCCCTCCATCTACCCCAGCCCACCAGCCCTGCATAACTCCTTCCTTCTTCCCATTTTCTTACCTCCCCACACCAACCTCCACAGCATTTCAGGCCCTTGTCCAGCCTCCCCCTTTGGTATCCATGACCTCACATCATCCCATTGCCACCCCACACCTTCTGTGGCCAGACCAAGATGTCAAAACAAATAGGAGAAGATGTTCAGGGTCAGTCAGCCACAATCCCTCATGTGGGCCAGTTGTCATCAGGCCTCTGTTATATTGTTTAGGGTATAGCCTGTGGAGGATTCCCTGGGCGAGGACCATCAGAAGCACCATCTGAGAAATTTTTCAAAGTGCTCATAAATGTGAAATGTTGGATAACAAAATAGTCAATAGTTCAGGAGCAGGTGTATATGAAGCCAAATGGTCAGCAGTTACCCAAAAGCAAAGATGAGAAGGCAAGGAAGGGAAGGAAACTAGATCATTGGAAATAAAACAAACAGAATGGAAATAATGAAAATGCTGACACATTGTAAAAGTTATAACTAATGGTATGGAACACTTTGTATAAAAATTATTAAAGAGTAATCTAATTTGCTGTGTAAACTTTCACCTAAAACATAATAAAATATTTTTAAAAGAAAAAAATAGAAGTACTTTGAAGAAGTGAGACAACCTATCCGCTGGAAAACTTTTTTGATCTTCTAAATATTTCCAAAATACTGGGGATTCCACTACCAGTCAGCAGGGTCCAAACACCAAAGAACTGATGTTACATACAGCAGGAGATTCCCCAGTCACCACTTTTATTTTCCCCATCTCAGAACAAAGAAACACTGTACCACAGAAGAGACACTCACTACCTCTCCACTTCCCCACACATGTGATCTTTTAAAAAATCATTCAGACTATTTAAAGTTCATGAATGTGTGTAAAATAATACAGCAAATAGCCCTTATACCCGTATGGGTATAAGGATCGATAATAACATTTCCACTGTGCTATTTCATTGTATAAATAATCATTTTCCACTGTTAAACATAGGATTTCTTTGCTGTTGCAAGCAACACTATTCTAAGTGTTCTGACACATACACAGTTTTTTTTTTTTTTTTCTAAGCTACACATGTTGTTGTTGTTGTTGTTTGCCGTCGAGTCAGCCCTGACTCATAGCGACCCCTCCTTGGGTTTCCGAGGCAGTATCACTACGGAAGTAGGATTGCCCAACCTTTCTTCCGAGGAGTGGCTGGTGGGTTTGAACCGCCAGTCTTCTGGTGAGCAGTCAAGTGCCTTAGGCACTATGCTACCAGGCTACACATAGAATCAAAATTTCTGAATCAAAGGTTAATGTGCACCTTCAGCTTAACTAAACCAAAAACCAAGCCAAACCTACTGCCATTGAGTCGATTCCAACTCATAGCAACTCCCATTGAGTTTTCAAGGTGGTAAATCTTTACAGAAGTAGATTACCCGGTCTTCCTTCCACAGAGTGGCTGGTGAGTTTGAACTTCCAACCTTTTGATTAGCAGTCAAATGTTCAGCTTAACTAGAAAGTGAAATATTGTTTACCAAAGAGCTCATAGAAGTTCACAATCCTTCTCTCTTTCCATTTTTTTTTTTTTTTTTTTTGTAATAGATAGTATCAAACAAATTTCAGTTCAATAATTCTGGGTGTATTATCACTCCAGGAGACATTAAAAGACATTGTCCCCATTTCCCTGCAATTATGTTCTATCTTTTCAATCTAAGAAATTAGCTAAAATAATTAAGCCAGAGAATCCAAACTGATGACTAGTATGGAATGTAACTTTTCTTGTCTTCAGTGTACTCATTCTGAAAATTAAATATATATCACATCTTCTTGAAGGTAATTTGGAAATATATAGCAACAACCTTCAAAACTACCTAACCTTTGACTCAGAAATGTCTAGAAAGTTACTCTAAGGGCATATTTAGGGGTATACATGAAAAATTACGTATTAAGATGTTTGTCTCAGTGTTAAAATATAATGTACATTGCAGTGTAGTTGATACAAACAAGTAAAATATCCATCAGGTATTTGAACTAATTACATAAATGGTAGTATATTCACATAATAGAATACTAAGCAAAATTAAAAAGAAGAAAATGGGTAAAATAAGCTGATATATTATTGTTTCAGTTTTTGAGTGCTATATAACAAGCCACTCCAGAATTTAAAGACTTAAAACAGCAATGATTTATTAGTTGTCAGGATTCCGTGGATTGACTGAAGATGTTCTTTACTTCCTGTGGTGGTGAATGGGATCATTTATGAGGTTGCATTCAGATGGCAACTAGGCTGAGCCTGGAGTATTCGAGAAATTTTCATTTACACATCTGTCAGTTGGTGTTGACTGTCAGCTGGAACACCTCAGTTCCCTTCTACATAGCTTATCTTTATCCAGAGTCTAGATCAGCTTCTTTACAGCACAGTAGCTGGGTTCCAAAGGGAGTGATCCAAGAAGATAAGCACAATACACAATACACAATCTTCTTATGAAGATTCTTCTTTCTTAAAGCTTGCTAATGTCACATTGACCAAAGCACAACATGTGGCCAAGCCCTGATCCATATGAGACAGGACAACCCAAGGTCTTGAATATCAGGAAGCATGATTTATTGGAGGTCACCAATGTAAGAGACTACCATACTTATTACATGGACATACGGAGAAGCAGAAGACTATTGGTTTGGGGAAAAAAAAAAATTGCCATAGGAAATATCTGGAAGAATGCATACAAACAGTGTTTACTTCTAGGGAGTGAAATTTGAATGGGGTGGACAGTTAAAAATGGGAAACTTTTTGATATGTGTGTATATGTATGTGTGTATAATGCTTGAATCTCTTTATAATAGTTATGTATGTTGTCATTTAAAAATCTAAAGAAAATGAGGTTGTAGAACACACATAAATTATTGGGGAGATGGCTCATATTACATCAATTGAAAAAAATGGTAACTGTTTATTTTAGAATAAAAGAATTGGAATAATTTATTTTCTTTATTGTTGTCTTCATTGTTACAATTTGCGCAAGAAACAAGTACAAATTTTGAAATCAGAGAAAACACAATAAAGAGGAAACAAGTGTCAATTAAAACCACTGATCGTGTCTTTCTTATTCACTGTAATTTCCAAATTATTGCATCATTGTTTTGTCTAGATTTTATAACATCAAAAAGCTCATATGTCCAACAGTAATAGAGTTTCCCCAGTGGCAAAGAGAAGACATTGTGTGGTAATTTATATTCTGCTTCATGTTCTACCACCTAATAAAATCATGAAGCAACTTTAAATTGCTACATGATGATGGGTTTTTCCAAATGTACGTTTTGGATTTCCCATTTGCTAACTTATGAGACGTTTTTCCCAATTGTTTATTGCTGTCATCACATCTTAAGCATGTCATCAGCCCTATGATAGCAAGGAAAAAGTATATTCCCTTTTTCATACTTTTTTTTAGTAGAGTTTTCCCCTCACGTTTGCTTTCAAACATATAAACAAATTTGATAACTGATAACTTGTATGATTTATTTTTTAATGGCTATCATTAATATAATATGGTCCCATTTAGCTAGATATATAGTACTCTCTATAAGTAGAAAAATCAAGATAATCCTCTTGCTTCTTTTAATAAGGGTGTTTTTTGTTGTTGTTGTTTTGTTTTTTCATTTAACATTATGTTTTAACCATATACCCACCATAATTCTTGCAGATGTAGTTAAATTTAACTTTGGTTTAGTATTACTTATATAAACTTTAAAACACAAAAAACAAATTTATGGATACATATACATGTAGTGAAAATATAAGATATGCATGCGTAACATAATTGAGTTAGTGGTAATTGCTGGAATTAGAAGGACTAGAAAGGGTTAGAGGTGCACTTTTCTTTAACTGTACATATTTTCTTCTTTACACAAAAAAAGTAAGATCTGAAACAATTGTCAGAGTTGGGTGGTGAAGAAATAACCATCTGCTATATTATTTTCTGTATGTTGAAATATTTTATAATTAAAGCCTTTTTAATTAGAAAACTAAAAATAATTTAAGTGCAGCTGGTGCCATCATCAGGGTGGCTGAGACAGAGGCATGCACAGCTAATGAAGTGATTCCTGAAATAAGCCAGGTCCAGAAAGGACTCAGACGCTCCATAGCCCAATCATGCCACGGTTATTTTTAGGCCAGGAATTCTGTCCAAGGCATGTACACAAGAGGACTGCACTTTCTTGATATACCGTCTCTAGGACAAAAAAGTAAATCCTAGTTTCAGCAATGCATATTTGCTTTTTTAGGCTTTTGCTGGAGATTGAATGAAAGTTGAAATCTAACCATCTCTCCTGCTTGTGGAACTATAGCCTGGGCTGAAAAATCAAACAAATTACCCTAAAGTAGATTCTGATTCTTGGTGAACCATGCTCGACATAGGGCTTTTAATATCTAGGTCCTGGAATCTCCACACTTAAGAGTCCAGCACTTAACTGTGTACACTACCCAGGAACCTCGATCCTAGACAGAAGAAAGCCTGCTTAGGATCAGACAAAGCCTAATGTGCTAGAATCGAAAATGGTAAACTATCAAAGGTGGATGAGTAGTGCCTAAAGCACTTGACTGCTAACCAGAAGGCTGGCAGTTCAAACCCACCAGCCTCTCCTCAGAAGGAAGACTAGGTAGGCAATCTACTTCCATAGAGATATTGCCTCAGAAACCCAAGGAGAGGTTGCTATGAGTTGGAATGGACTCCACCACAATGAGTTTTGTTTTGTTTTAAATCAAAGGTGGAACCTAACCTCTTCTCCCTGTTGCCAAGTTTGGCTTTTCCTAAAGTTGGGGGAGAAATATAAACTAGAGATGAAGGAAGAGACTGTAAGAGCTTGTTGTTAGGTGTCTGTGAGTGGCCTCCAATTCATGGCAACCCTATGTGTAACTGAAGGAAACAATGCCATGTTCTGTGCCATCCTCACAATTCTTGTTATGCTGAGCACATCATCCCAGCCACTGTGCCAATCCATCTCCTTGAGGTCCTTCCCCTTTTTGCTTACCCTCTAAGCATGATATCTTTCTTCAGAGACTAGTCCTTTCTGACACTGTGACCAAAGTACGTGAGAGAAAGTTTGCCCATTCTTACTTCCAAGAAGCATTCTGGCTGTACTTCTTCCAAGACACACAGATTTGTTTGTTCTGGCAGTCCATGGTGCTTTCACTCTTCATAAAAACCATGACTAAAATGCATCAATTCATCTTTGGTCTTCCTTATTCATTGTCGAGCTTTCACATGCATACAAGGTGATTAAAAATACCATGGCTTGGGTCAGGTACAACTTAGTCTTCAAAGAGACATCTTCACTCTTTAACACTTTAAAGAGGTCTTTTGCAGTAGATTCGCCCAGTGTAATATGACAGCTGATTTCTTGACTGCTGCTTCCACGAGCATTGATTGTGGATGCAAGTAAAATGAAATCCCTGACAGCTTCAATCTTTTCTCTGTAAAAGCAGAGAATGAGGATTTTTGTTCTCTTAGTTTTGAAGTGTAATCTATATCAAAGGCTGTATGTATTCTTTGACCTTCATCACTTAAGTGCTTCAAGTCATCTTAACTTTCAGCAAGTGAAGTTGTGTCCTCTGTATATTGCAGGCTGTTAATGAATCTTCCTCTAACCCTGGTCCTGTGTTCTTTGTCATATAGACCAGCTTCTTGGATTATTTGATCAGTATACTAATTGAAAAAGTGTGGTGAAAAGATACCACCCTGATGCACACCTATGCTGATTTTAACCCATTCAGTTAAATTTGGTCCTGACTTTTATCCCTTGTTCTGTTCAAATGACTGCCTCTTGGTCTATGTACAGGTTCCTCATGAGTACAATTAAGTGTCCTGGAATTCCCATTCTTCACAATGCTATCTATATGATCCACATAGTTGAATGCCTTTGCATAGTCCATAAAACACAGGGAGAAATCTTTCTAGTATTCTTTGTTTTCAGTACACATCCATCTGACATCAGCAATGATATCCCTTGTACCACTCCCTCTTCTGAATCTGGTTTGAATTACTGGCAACTCCCTATCAGTGTACTGCTGCAACCATTTTTTTAATTATTTTCAGCAAAATTTTACTTGTTTGTGATATTAATTATATCATTTGATAATTTCCACATTCTGATCACCTTTCTTTGGAATGAGCACACATATGTATCTCTTCCATAACAGCTTACTTTCTAACAAAGAAAAATATGTAACTTATATAGTTACAACTTCTGGAATTTCCATGTTATAATAGATGTAAGATTTTCATGGGCCTTCAGTGAAAGAAGGATACTTACCTCCACCATGCCCCATTTACGTATAGTCTGGGGAAGACACGCAGGGTTTTGTACCTGGGAAAACATGCTAACTTTGTCTGAATTGTGGGCCAGAGTGGGAGCAACAGTACATTTATGGAGAGATGGGCTGTCAAGGGCTTTGGCTTCCCTGTGCCCTGTAGGTTACCAAGGAGAGCATGATGATCATCCTTATAAAATAGTTCTCCAGTTTCTCAATCAATTTATCTTCCTACCTGATTAGTTTCTAAACCTTATGTTGTTGTTGTGATGTGCTGTCAAGTTGGACCCAACTCATAGCGACCCCTCCTTGGGTTTCTGAGGCAGTATCACTACGGAAGTAGATTGCCCCATCTTCTTTCCGAGGAGTGGCTGATGGGTTTGAACTGCCAGCCTTCTGGTTAGCAGTCAAGTGTCTTAGGCTCTAAGCTACCAGAGCTCCCTCTAAACCTTATAGATGAATAAAACTTCCAGTCACTTTTCAAACATAACAGATTCTCTGCCTCTTTCATTCCCAGCCCCACCCTTCTTTTTTTCTAAATCTCCAGCAGCATGCTCCAGGGACTGTGTGTGTGTGTGTGTATGTGTGCATCTGTATGAAAGAGGAAGAGAAAGATTTTAAACTCCCAAGTGGTTTTGATTGGAGACTCTCCTTGGGTCTTTGGTTGGAAAATCATGTCACTATACATATATTAAGAGGACAGTGAATAGTTTCTGCATTTTAGGATTGAAACTGGACTTGCTTCTTGGAGTTTCTTCCCTCTCTAATTTGTCTGGAAAGGATTAGTGTCATAAGCCTATTAATTGTAAGAATTTAAGTTCTATGGGGAGAAAAGATGTATCTGCATTGCTACCACTATATCCTAAACTTGGTAGCATCTGGTACATAGCAAATACTCAGTAAATATTTGTTCAATGAACAAAGATAGAGATGATAAACATGAAGGCTTTGTTTCCAGGCAAACTCAGTAACAAGGATGTGTTGAAATGTAGATGTTTTGAACTAAATGCTTAATCTTTCTGTGCATTGATATAAAAACAGTCTTTATTGCAGGAGATAATAATGAAATTCTTTGTTCTGATTTATTGATTCTGACAAGTTTGTGTTGATAGTTTCCTTCCTTTGGATCAGGTTAGAGAAAGAAAAGTTTGGGGACCTGGAGTGGCCCAGAGGGAGAAATGGAAAGAAGAGGAAATCTGAAGGGGACTCCTGGGTTTGAGGAAGAGAGGCTGCTACCTGGCAACACGCAGGGCCTCACAAGAGTCACGGCTAGGAAGGGGCACTCTGGAAAAGCTTGTTATTGTTGTTGTCGGCCCCGACTCATAGCGACCCCTCCTTGGGTTTCCGAGGCAGTATCACTACAGAAGTAGATTGCCCCATCTTCCTTCCGAGGAGTGGCTTGTGGGTTTGAACCGCCAGGCTTCTGGTTAGCAGTCAAGTGCCTTAGGCACTATGCTACCAGAGCTCCTAGGAGCTGTGATTGCTGAGGCAATACTAAATTCTCCTGGTCTTCATTTTTATTCCTAGGGTGTTCCCAAGCTTTAATAAGAGCCATGCTAAAACCACAGTCTAGTGTTAGTTGGTATTGGGAATTACGGCCTGGATATGGGAAGGTGGCAGCATGAAGAGGCTATCAGGAAATGGCAGGATAAAGAATGCATAGGTGTCCAGAGCAGTCACTGGAAACGGCCCAGGCAAACACAAAGCTCAATGGATTTGTGAAACACATACTTTCTATACCATTTAATGAACACTGGTAGGGAAAACCTTGGATAAGAATTTGGAAAAAGGCCTTAGAATAAGAATTTGGGAACTTAAATGGAAGAGTGACCACTGTGGGATAGAGAAATTGGAATTTGAAGTAGACATATGGTAGTATGAGGAAGTGATTCTACTCTACCTTTCAGATTTAGACTCTGAACTAATATTTTAGTGTTCAATCATTCAATAAACATTCAAATATTTGCTAGGAGCAAAGTACTGTACTAAGTGAAAATGGAGGAAGAAAGAAAGGTATGGAAAACAAAAAGGAAGTACACTTGAATTTGCTGAGTACATTTATTAATTACAAAGAACTGAAATGTCCACACCTTATGTCATACATTGTGAACATGGTCGATATTACCACCAGTGGGACAGATACTGGTTCTTGGGAGACAAAAATACCTTAGATATTACAATAGGCCCTGCTCTGCAAAGAGCCATGGTATATAAACAGATATACAGTATATCTGTATACATTAAAATTTCATGGAAGGGGGCAAGGATGATTAGGAAAAATATATCTGTGGAAAAATGACAATAAAAAAGACTGAGAAACACTGCATTAAAATCAATAATGCCAGTTTGATTAAGAAATATAACATAATTATGAATATATATATTAGGATTGGGAGCTCTGGTAGCATAGTGGCTAAGGCACTTGACTGCTAACCAGAAGGCTGGCGGTTCAAACCCACCAGCCACTCCTCGGAAGGAAGGTTGGGAATCCTACTTCCGTAGTGATACTGCCTCGGAAACCCAAGGAGGGGTCGCTATGAGTCAGGGCTGACTCGACGGCACATAACAACAACAACAACAACAATATTAGGATTATTTTTCAAAAAATATAGAGTAAAATAGATAATTTTAATCTTCATATGTAGAAGGTGAACATGTATATAAAGATAAATAAACAATTGCATTTCATTTTTCTTCCTTCCTGAAACTTCTGTTTTTTCTGATGATAAAAAAAATAATTAAACAAATAAATAATAAAAGAAAAAAAAGTATGATTGTTTTAAAAATCAGACCACAAAAAGGTGAATAAGAAAATAAAAGCCATCAGGAAAAAACATGAAATCCAGAGAAAATCACTATTACTATTTTGTTAACTATCTCTCAAACATTTCTCTGTGTGTATATGCACCTATATTCTACACATGTATTAAGTATAAACCAAAAAAACCAAACTCACTGCCATTAAGTCAATTCAAACTCATAGCAACCCCTCCTTGGGTTTCCAAGGCAATATCTTTCTATGGAAGTAGATTACCCAGTCTTCCTTCTGAGGAGTGGCTGGTGGATTTGAACCACCAGCCTTCTGATTAGCAAATGCCTTGGGCACAATGCCACCATATATTTACATATAAACACATGTATGCATTTAAGAAATCATAATAAATATAATTTTTATAATTCAGATTTACCATTTTAAATAACTTCATATTATGCTATCGTACTATTTCATTATTCATTCAGTCAGTTAATGAATACTTATTGAATACCAGTGAATCCATTAGGATCCATTCAGCTCCAAGTAACAGAAAACCTTGTAGTGCAAGTTCAGAATTGTTCAAAAATGACTCTGGGAGCTCACACTATACAACATAGTGTCTAGAGGTGAAAGTCCCCCTTTCCTCAGAAAGAAAGGCTACACTTCAGCGCTGACACCTCCAACAAGGCTCATAGATTCCTCTTCTGTGTAGAGTGAAAGTCGAAATTATCAACAATATTATTAATATCAAACACAAGTAAAATCTCGCTGAAGATAATTCAAAAGTGGTTGTAGCAGTGTACTGACAGAGAACTTCCAGAAATGCAAACTGGATTCAGAAGAGGATGTGGAACAAGGGATACCATTGCTGATGTCAGATGGATCTTGGCTCAAAGCAAATACCAGAAATATGTTTACTTGTGTTTTATTGACTATGCAAAAACATTCAATTGTGTGGATCATAAAAAATTATGGATAACATTGAGAAGAATGGGAATTCCAGAACATTTAATAGTACTCATGAGGAACCTGCACATAGACCAGGAGGCTGTCACTTGAACAGAACAAGGGGATACTGCATGGTTTAAAATTAGGAAGGGAGTGTGTCAGTGTTGTATCCTTTCACCATACTTATTCAATCTGTATCCTGAGCAAATAATACGAGAAGCTGGACTATATGAAGAAGAATGTAGCATCAGGATTGGAGGAAGACTTATTAAACAACCTGCAATATGCAGATGACCCAACCTTACTTGCTGAAAGTGAGGATGATTTGAAGCACTTACTGACGAAGATTAAAGACCACAGTCTGCAGTATGGATTACACCTCAGCATAAAGAACTTGAAAATTCACGCAACTGGCCCAATAAACAGCATCATAATAAATGGAAAAAAGAGTGAAGTTATCAAAGATTTCATATTACTTAGTTCCACAACCAACACCGATGGAAACAGCAGTCAAGAAATGAGACAAGCACTGGGCAAATCTGTGGCAAAAGACCTCTTTAAAAGCGCTGAAGAGCAAAGATATCTCTTTGATGACTCAGCTGTACCTAACCCAAGCCGTGGTGTTTTCAATCACCTCATATGCACATGAAATAAGGTAGGCCAAAGAAGAGTTGATTCTCTTGAGTTTTAGTGTTGCCAAAGAATGCTGAAAGTACTATGGACTACCAGAAGAACTAATAAATCTGTCCTGGAAGAAGTGTAGCCATAATGCTCCTTGGAAGTGAGAAAGGCCAGACTTTGTCTTACCTACTTTAGTCATGTTGTCAAAAGGGACCGTTCCCTGGAGGGTATCATGCTTGGTAGAGTGGGGAGGGTCAATGATAAAGGGGCAGGCCCTCAATGAGATGGATTGACACAGTGGTTACAACGATGGGCTCAGGTATAGCAGGGATTGTGAAGCTGTTACAGGACTGGGCAGTGTTTCATTCTGTTGTACATAGGGTCACTAAGAGTTGGTGCCAACTCAACAGCACCTAACAACAACAATAACCAAGGCAGCTCATGCTTGCAGACAACTCCTGGAAGCCCTAAAGCCAAGCAACCTGTGTATGATCCCACTGACAAAACTCCTCTCAATGCTTGACTATAAGAAGAGCAGTGTAGACCTATGTTGCATGGTCATGAGATTGCCCAGGCTCCTCATTTTTCTCTGTGTGATGATGGGAGTATGGGGACTATTCCTCATCTTCTCTTGGCAAATCTTGGAGTTGGCTAGATTATATCAGAACCAATGTTCCTTCTGTTCTCCTGTCTTTTCCCCCATGCTTATTGCTTCAAGGTCACAAGATGTTTATTATTTGCTATGTTGAATTCTATGGAGTCCCTGGGTGGCACAAAGAGTTACGTGTTTGATTATTAATCAGCAGGTTGGTGGTTTGAACCCATCCTGAGGTACCTTGGAAAAAAGGCCTGGTGATCTGCTCTGAAAGGTCATAGCCAGGAAATTCCTATGGAGTCCCCTTCTACTCTGCAGTACATGGGGTTGCCATGGCTCAGACTGGACTTGATGGCAACTGGTTAGTTTTTTGTTTGTTTGTTTGATTTTTAATCTTGATTTGTAACTAATAAAATTTATATAATTGGCATGTGAATCTCTCATTGAACTCTTGTTCTGGGTCCTACCAAGGTAAAGGGCAAGGCTATTTGTTTCTACCTCTCCACTGAAGCAGTTTGTTGAGGCCACTAATGATTGCCAAGTTGATTAGTCAATTCATAGTCTTCATTTCTTCTGTTTAAAAATATTTTATGCAGTTTATCACTCTCTACTCTTTTAACCACTTTATTCACTTGACTTCTAAGATAAAATTTTTCTTGATTCTTCTTCCCCACTAGCTACTTCTTTCCAATCTACTTTCAGGGACCTCATAAACTAATGCTGGAGGACCCAAAGGCTCAGTGTTAGACTTTTTCTCATCTCTTGAGTTACCCTCTTCAGTTTCATGGCTTGTTTCACTGATTCTCAAATTTATCTCTCTAGCCCTTGATCCTCAGTTATATACCCATCTGCTGCCTTGACTGCCCATCTGAGTGTTTAATAAGCTTCTCAAACTTAATGTGACTGAAATCACACTACTTAATCCCCAAACCTTCCCCTGAAAACCCTGCTTCTCCACAAACTTCCCCCTCTCGAGAGTGACAATATACTTTATTAAGGTACTCAAGGCAGAACCTTGTGGTTATTCTTGATTCCTCTTTTACTCTCTCATTCAATATGACAAGAAATCCTATTAGTTCTATCTTCAAAATAATTTCAGAATCTATTACTACCTCAAATGACACCACCTTCCTGGCCTAAGAACTCACCACTTCTAACCTGATTGTTATAAGAGCCTCCTAACTATATTTCTTGTTTCAATTCTGTGTCCTGTACGTAGTTTCAATACAGTGCCCAAAATCATCCTACTAAAATATAAGCCTGATCATATCACACCTCAGCTCAAAACCATTCAAAGGCTCTCCATCCCCATCAAGTAAAAAGTTGTGGGCCATTGAGCTGACTCCAGCTTGCAATGACCCAATGTGACAGAGTAGAGCTGCCCCCCTGGGTTTCCTAGGCAAGGTCGTTTCTCCCATAGAGTGGCTGGTGGGTTGAAACTGTAGATCACTTGGTCAGCAGTGTAGTGTTTATTCATTGTGTCATCAGAGCTCCTTAAGTAAAATGTAAATCCTCAAAGTAGCCTAAAAGCCCTACATGATTTGGCCTTCAATCCATATCAAGCACCAGTTTCTTGAGTGTTTGGTCTAAGAACAGAATTTAACAAGCTAGAAACTCAAATTCAGTAGTTCCTGTTATCTTGGCACATATTTAATTAACTGTATAATTTATCATATACTAAGGAGCTCTGGTAGCATAGTGCCTAAAGCACTTGACTGCTAACCTCAGAAGGAAGGATGGGCAATCCTACTTCCATAGTGATACTGCCTCAGAAACCCAAGGAGGGGTTGCTATGAGTCGGGGCCAACTCGACGGCAAATAACAACAACATTAATAAAACTCTTATCCCTACCCCAACTTTTTTATTTATCATTGCAGGATTTTAAGTGTTAGAGCCTTCGCAAAGTTTCCACTTCCAAATGGATTTCTTCCATTCAGGAAATCATTGCTATTAATACTTCATAAATCTCTGCTGCCAATAAGAAAATGCTTAGTGAGGTTTATTTGCTATATATATCAACTCTCGTGGATGCTGACCTTAGGAAGTAACATTTATGTAGGGAGCTCAAATTTGGGAATATAAACAGTTTGGTCTATCAGCATGGATTTTTTCCTCC
>NW_006921595.1:16712540-16728748 GCF_000298275.1 Orycteropus afer afer | reverse complement strand
AATCTCACTGAAGTTCTATGTATCCATATATTAGGTATTTTGCAAATAGCATCTATGGAGTTTACAATGAACTTTACTCAAAGAGGTTGCCTCCTTGGTTCCTAAGATACAGCCTCCAAAACCTTGAAATTTCCTGTTATTAAAGTGTCTGATGAAAGCTACAAAATACATCTAGGTAACAAGTTACACTAATGTTATTCTTAGGTGGGGCTGGCCAGGCCAGGAAGACCCAACATGTGCTAGCAGCCACCTTGAGGGGATGGGCTTAGAGACTGAAGTTCAGCCTCAGAGTGTGGGGAGAGGGGATGTGCATAATTCAATCAATCATGCCGATGTAATGAGGCTCCAGTAAAGGATCTGGATGCTGACACTCCACAGGCTTTCTGGTTGGTGACAGACATCCATGCACCTAGGAGCATAGCATGTCCCTTTTTGGAAGATGAAAGCTCCCCATTAGGAATCTTTCCAGACATCCTTCTCTGTGTCTCTCCATTTGCATCCTTTTTGCAATAATAAAACTATAATCATAAGTGTAGAGTTTCCTGAGTTCTGTGAGTCATTCTAGCTAATTATTGAACCTGAAGGAGTGATGGAAGACAACAGCAGTCCAGAAGTAAGGGAAGCCTGGGGACTGCCAAGCTCATGGCTGACATTCTCAGGAGATAGTGGGAAACTGATGAATTTGTAACCAGCAAGTCAGAGTGAGTACTCCCAGTCATAGGTGTCATGGGTACCCCCAAGCTTGTGGTTGACAACTGAGGACTTGGGCTGATATGACAGCCTAGAAGACTGGGCTCTTTTAATTTGTGAGATCAGATCTAGCTCTAGTGGTTAGAATCAGAGGAAGAAGTACTGAATTTGTAGTTGGAAACAAAATTGAATAGATCTGAATTGAAATTACATTGATTCAATTCCTTCTACCATTAGGTGTGATAAGTAAAATAGATTGAAATTGATCTTATGGCATCTTCTTTGAGTCTTAGAATAACTCATTAGTTACACATTACTGTTCCCATTTTATGAAGTAGAAAATTGAGGTTCAAAGATATTAAGTAACTGACACAATGTCAGCAAGAGCCAGGTCTGTCTAACTCCAAACCTAAGCTCTTTTTACTATATTACACCACCTCCTAGTCTAAGTGATACTCAGTAGTAGCAAATTCCAATATCTTCAGACAATATTTTTGTCAAGAAATCTAGCATTAAAAGTCCTTATAAGTCCTTTCTAAATGCCTCCACTTTGGTTTTTTCTTTGTTGTTTGTTTCATAAAAATGAAGCACAATTAGGCACAGTCCCTTGTAGAACAGTTGTCTTATTTGTGTTCTCTACAGACCAAATGTTGATCCCAGATTTATCAAAACTTTAGAGCATTAAGCCCAAACCTTACTATTTGCTTTTGATTTTACTATTTTTCCACAGCCTTTATTTTATTGTGCTTTGGATGCAAATTTACAGACCAGAATTTGTTTTACATTCAACAGTTCATGTACATATGGTTTCACTCCCTGATTACCATCCCCAACTCTAACCCACTCTCCTCCCCCTCCCTTCCACGTGACCCTCCTTCCCTGTGTCCTTCTTAGTTATGTACTCCTATCTGTCCAGCTTTTCCTCCATGTGAATGCTGCCCCACTGGTGCGCCAGGGTCAATTGCTCCAAGGGGTATATCTGCATAGAGTAGGTGGTTGCATCATCCTGGATTAGGTGTTCTGCATGTAAGTCTTTCTATTGTTGGGCTGAGAACCAGTCCTTTGGAGTGAGTCTTATCCCAGGCCCAAAGTGTATCCAGGGCCATAGTCTTGGGGTCCCACCAGACTGAATCTGACCAGTACTTCTGGTCATAATTATGCCTTTGGATTTGTTCCATGTTTTTCCTTCCACTCTGTCTAGGATGCCTAGTTTGATCCCTTCCAGAGTGGTTGGCATTGGTAGCTGGGCACCATCTAGTGCCTCTGGTCTTGAGGTCCATCACATCCTTGGGCTAATTGTTTCCAAATGCCCTTGATTTTCTTCATTCTTCTTTGCTTCAGAGGACAGGAGACCATTAGCTACATCTTAGATGGCCACTCAAAAGCTTTTAAGACCCTAGTCACTACTCACCAAAGTAGGTTGTGGAACAAGGCTTTTTATGTATACAGCCTTTAAATCATGAGGTCCCGCCTTCAAGTTACTAATTGGATAATACACTTAATATGTAATTATTACACTACACTTACTCTTCTCTGTTACTGCCTAAGAAACCTACTTCTAGTAATTTCCCACCCAAAAAGAATCCCCTCATTGACTTACTCTACTATCTACAATTTTACTTTAGAAATTCAATTTTTCTTTGTTTTAAATATACCATCTCTAAAAATTCTTATATATCAGGGAGAGATTCCATTTTGAGCACTCATAAGCTAACACAACAGAAGAGCAATTTTGCAGATTCTTTCTAAACATGACCAATAAACAGGTCCCTCAGGGCTAAAAAGAAGATGGAGAAAGAAGTTGCTTTAAAGGGTCAGTGAAAGGACATCAGGATAAAGTTTCTTTACATCACAATTTTGTTTCACTTCCCCTTTAATTGCCCAATAATACATCCCTCATTTTAGAAGTGTATCTCAAATCAACAGTAGTGTCACGATCCATTTACCATCACAGTGGCTTTACTCATGGGTAAAGAGAAATCCAACTTCTTGAAAAAAAAAAAAAAAATCACAACCAAATTTGGTTGCCCAACAAGCGTATGATTCTGAATCATTTTCTTATCTTGGAAACTGAAGTAATTTGGCATCATTGCATTTTCTCAAAAATCTGCCATCAAAAGTCAATTACCCACAGGGCATTCACTACCCAACAACCACACCCTAGACTCATACTCTGGGCAACTTCAGGGGGGTCCTGGAGTTTCCCAAGGACAGAGATTGTGGGAAAGTGACCACTACATTGTGACAGAAAGATCACTGGCCTCAAAGTCAAAAAACCCTGAGTTTGAATCAGAGCTCTGCCATTTACTAGCTCTCTGGCTTGGGGCCAGTCACTTAACCTCTGTGAACTTCCATTTCTTCAACTGGACAACCTAGGAATCCTCATAGGATTTTTCCAAGAGCATATAAGAACACTTAGCAAAAGAAGCACTGACAACAGAAAGGTGATCCTGAAATGTATTTATTTTGAAGTTAGACATTTCTGATCTTTTTCCTTTCTGGTGATGAGTTGCAGAGCTTTGAACAACTTAGAGTAACTCCTTTCTTCTAACAATCTCTCAGCATTCTGGGACCTGAACTTAAGATTTCTGTATATGAGGATATAGTAGTCAAATGATGAATGCTTAATGTCAAGAGAACAAAAAGAATTCTCACCCTTAAAACCACCTCCGATTACTGCTCAGAGAAATTCTAAAATTCCACATAAGAGATTAATTAATTTGATGACATCCACTTATAGCACTTATAGTATAAAAATTCATGAGAGACGTAGCGCATTAACCTTATCAATTACTTATATCTTGATAAGAATGCCTTTATAAAGTGCTTTTTTTATGATTTCAAATATGACCAGAAGGAAAAGTCTATATGTGTGTTTTCTGCATTGCTTCTACCAGAAGAGGACCTATGCAGGCAGGGGATTTGTGAAGTTCTAAATGTCAATTTCTCCTGCTTCATAATTTTGAATTGCACATAGCTCTGTGTGGAGCGAGTAGAATTCCTAGTAATAGGGCCCAGAACTCAGCATCCTAGTATGATACAGGACAAGCTTTTCACAAAGGTTGCCCCTTTTAGCAAATATATAATATTCCCAGTGGAATTTCAATTTCAGATGAACAATGACTTAAAAAAAAAAAAATTAAATGGAGCACAATCATATTTTTTAGTAGAGCATTCATTGTTTGTCTGAAATTCAAATTTAACTGACTGCTCTTTATTTTACCTGGCACCCTCTACTATTCAGAATTTTCTAGAACTGGGCTACCAGATCACAAACAAAATGTGGTAGTAGATGCTGCTATTTATTTAAATGGAACATAGTCATAATGTCACTTCTGCCACATGCTTTATTTTTCTTTGTAGTACTTAACATCAGTTCACGGTCTAACACACATTAGTAGAAGTTTCTTTTTATCTCTCTCACTAGAACGTGAACTTTGTGAGAATAAAGGCTTTTTCTTTTTTACTTCAGAATCCTCAACACCTAGAACTTTTTCTGACGTGGAATACGAGTTCTGCAAATAATTTGTTGAATGAGTTTATGAATGGATCCTCCTCTTTCTTAGTCACAGGTCCTACCAATTCCATATTCTAAACAGCTCTGACAGGAATACTGTCATTGCCTCCAATTCATTTTCCTAGCCCTGGCTTCTTTCCATTGCTAGTTACCCTCCATGTAAATGCCAGATGGCTTTCTCTGAAGAATAGATTTGCTTATGACATTTCTGTGTGTCATGAAAACCTCAACAGCTCCCTCACTTAAAGTAGAATAAAAGTCCCAACTCCCAGCATGTCAGAGCTTTCACAATATGATCCAAATCATCCTTTTCTGTCCCTGTTGCTCATCAATGACCACCACTCCCAACCCACAGGTCACGTTTCCAATGTGCAGTGTCCATTCTAATCAATTCCCTCCTCTTCATTGTATGGTCTAGGTTCTTTGATATAATTTGCACTTTTATGAATGTTGGCATATCCTCTTTCTGGCTGATAAACTTCTGCTCATCTTCAAAATCTAGCCATCCCATCACCTCTTTAGTGAAGACTTGCACAGTTTCCTCCTTCCTCTGTGTTTTCTAAGAATTCTGAACCTGTCAAAATAAACTACAATATAGTTTTCTTATAGTTGTTTCCTTATATGCCTGCCCCATCCTCCACTCTACCAGGGTTTGGCACAAAGTGTTGCTTAAATACTGTTTTGGTGAATAATCCCCAAGATAGATTTAGGTGGTAGCAGTTTCAGAGAAGAATTCATGATCTGATGAAGCTCACTGCCAGTTCCCATCGAATTGATTTCAACTGATGGGGATCCTATGTGTATCAGAATAGAACCATGCCCCATAGGGTTATCAATGGCTGATTTTTCAGAAACAGATTGTCATGGTTTTCTTTCAATGTATATCCCGGGGCGGACCAGAGCCCCCCAACCTTTCAGTTAGCAGTTCAGCTGCATCAACCATTTGCACCACTAAAGGACTCCTGAAGCTCACTACAGCCAAGATAATTCTACACTCAAAGCCATACTATTCTCAGGCATTAAAAACAAAAAGGGAGCAAGAGAGATAACACACCCCAAGGCTTTTGTCATTTGGATTAAAGCTTCCAGCTTCTTCTCCTGAGGCAGCCTCATAAGCTATAGAAGCAGGCCAGTTCAAAAGTGTTAGATACAATATTAAAAATGTTATTTGCTATAAATCCATACAGAGAAGCAATAGCAGGGAAGTCTAAGATCTTGATGCTCCCCCCTCCTTCATAGGACACAGTAGGGTAATGAACTTTACTTGGGACTTGTGGCTAATGATTGATTTCATCTTGTATCTGCTCAACCTCACATGAAGTTGAGTCTAGGACTCTGGGAAACCAGAGGCTCACAAAGTAAATAAAAAATTCTAAGTCAAGGACAATCAGATCTCTAAAGAACAGTGGGTATATTTTTGCTCAGTGTAACGGTGAAGCTTTAATTTTTTACACTGATTTTAAGAACTTCTTGGAAACATGTGAATAAGTATTTATCATTTAGAAAGTGTGAAAAATAGAAACAATGCATTAATTCTGACCACTCCATAACTTTTCTTACAACCTCTATCTTGATGTTTTCAGTAGAGAGTAAATCAAAATATCCTATCTACTCCATGACATTTCCAGCACAGATATATAGACTTGTCCTACATAAGGTATCAGCTGGTAAGTCTCAAGAAAGGCCTGCCAACTGGCAATGATACTCTGTTATACACCCATATCTCAAGACTTTGTGCTAACAGAAAGCTGAGTACAGTTCATTCTACCCTGGAATATTTTTTCCCCAGTCAAGGACAATCAGATCCCAAGAGAGTAGTTTGTATATTTTTTACTCAATGAAATGTGGATGCTTTCTTCTTGTACACTGATGTGGAGAACTTTTTTGGAAACATACCAAATAGGATTGACTTTGTAAGTACTGAGTTCCTTTTGGGCTCTGCTTTCATCTCCATAGTTATATAAGAAGGAACATTCTTTCCATATTTCATCAACAAACATAAATAAATGTGGTAAGTTAAATATGATGTGTTTTTCTAAACAAAATGTAAATAATAAGTATAGCTTTTGACTTTTATTAATCAAGAGTCATGGACATATAAATATTCAGAATAATACTGAGTGATGCCAATAAGGGCCTTTCTGCTCTAAAAGTATACTACCTCCTCTCCTTCTACACTGGGGTTTGTAATGATGAGTATTAATCTCTTCCATTAAAGCAGAGACATTGTCACTGAATATAACCATTATCAGGAGATGTGATCTGGGTATACCGCTGAGTTGTTCCCATTTTTGTTTTAGCCTTGACATTGGAAACCTGAGGCTCATGTACAGTCATCACCCATCCTGAACTCATAGCCTCATCACTAATCCATCTGCTTATTCTTCTCCACTGAATTCAGATCAGACTCAAGAATCCTCTTCAACCCAGTGTTGTGGGCACCCATGACTTAGTGAACAGATCCAACAGTTAATATTTCTCTTTCTCTTAAACAGAGGCAGCACAGAGGTACATCTAACCCTAAAATAAAATCAATTGAGGAAAATATAAAGAATGATATCAGCTGTTTGCAGGACCTACCTTTTAAGACAATGTACCTTGGTTAAAGCAAACAAAACAAAAACTAACAAATAAAAAGAAAGAGGCAGGAATATCAGGACTAGAGCTTGAATATAGCCCCATCAAATGTATTAATAAACTGAAGGAAACTTGTCCAAAAATGATGGATCAGCTTGTAACTGAGGACAACAAAAGTTAAAAAAGTAAAATGTGCCAATGTTTACTTCCTTCTGTCTTTAAATATGTGAATCCTAGCCCCAAAGAAGTGTTTACTGTTGTGAGAAAGGACAGCTCATTGGGCTTTACCAAATTATGGATGAACCATCCCCTGAATTATTCTATTCACTATGATCTGACTGTGCATCCACAAAGCAATTTTTCTTTCCAGCTTCTTAACTGTGACACCAGTAAGAGTTTCCTGGAAAGTCAACACCAACAAAGTTGACTAGACATTGTTGTTGTTGCTGTTGTCAGTTGCTATGGAGTCTGTTCTGACTCATGAAGACACCATAGGTGCAGAGCACAACTGCTCAAGGCTGTGACCTTTCCAAAACAGGTCTCTAGGCCTATCTTTCAAGGCATCTCTGGATGGGTTCAAACCACCAATCTTTTGGTTTAGTAGTCCAGCATTTAACCATTTACACCACCCAGCAGAGACTCCTGGAAATAGATAGCCCCTTTTGAAAATTTTTTCATAGATGAATGTCTGATCCATCCTGAATTTTCTTCTTACCAATAAATATATTGGCAATTTAGTTTATACACCAGTATCTTTAGAATTTTGTTCCTCAGATTTCTTCAGTTCTCCACCTTCTGGATATACACTGCTGTCGTTGTTGTTACGTGCCATTGAGTCGGACCCGAATCATAGCGACCCCTCCTCGGGTTGCCGAGGCAGTATCACTACGGAAGTAGATTGCCCCATCTGCCTTCTGAAGAGTGGCTGGTGGGTTTGAACCGCCAGCCTTCTGGTTAGCAGTCAAGTGCCTTAGGCACTATGCTACCAGAGCTCCTGGGTATACACTAGGACTGAACATTCTGGGCCCCTTGTGGTTAGTTGAGGCATGTGACAATATATGCAAGCAATGTGTGTCACTTCTGGACAAGAGAGTTTAATTGCCAGTGTGAGACTTGCCAAAACTCATTTCTCCAGTCACTATACTAGTAACATTTCAGACAGATTGCCCTGTCAGCATGGGTCCTGGGAGGACAACAGGGTAAGACAAAAGTTCCCAGAGAGTGATGCCAAAGGCCAAACAGAAAAATGGAATGGGTAACCCACTAGGGATAAGTTAATTTTGAATCACTTTGACATCTTCTTCTAACATGAATTATATATTGGCATAAATTCTTAAGTAGAATATATGTATATGCCTTTAATTTCTTCTTAACAACCTTGTATCAGTCATTATTATGAAGATGAATTACCTTAGAGGCAATTGAATTATGAAAGCTATTAACATATACACAGAGAAGTGCTTTTGAACATGAGACAAACAAAAATTGACCAGACATTTTCCACAAGTTATTTCACTGAATCCCTAAAGTCACCCTGGAAATTAGACTATTATTTTCATCTTATAAATAATAAAATGGACACTCACAGAATTTAAATAGTTTCCCTACAGTGATATAGTTAATAAGCAAGTGGCAGATGGTGATTTTGTACTCACAACCATTTAACTGCAGATGCTACACCCAACTGTCTCCCTAATGTTTGACATTCAATAATATTTAATTTTTAAAAATAATCCCTTCTTATGTTGAAGTATTGTTTCTGATAATTAAGTATTTCCTTTTAGCATTAGCCCAAAACTTCATTTTTCAATTTTCTGCTTCTAATAAGGGGTGAGGAACTCTGGTGGTGTTATGTCTAAGGTATCTCACTGCTAACCATGCTAACCAGAAGGCTGGCGGTTCAAACCCACCAGCCACTCCTTGGAAGGAAAGCTGGGCAATCTACTTCTGTAGTGATACCGCCTCGGAAACCCAAGGACGGATCGCTATGAGTCGGATCCCACTCAAAGGCGCTGAGTTTGTTTGTTTGGTTGGGTTTTTTTTTTTTTTTTTTTTTTTTTTTTGGTTTTAAATAAGGGGTGAGTTTGGGAAAGCAAATAAGCAATTCTGTGTGACGTATTAGGAGGAAATACGATCTGCTGTGTCTGTTGTTGTTGTTGTTATGTGCCGTGGAGTCGGACCCGACTCATAGCGACCCCTCCTTGGGTTTCGGAGGAGGTATCACTACAGAAGTAGATTGCTTCATCTTCCTTCCCAGGAGTGGCTGGTGGGTTTGACCCACCTGCCTTCTGGTTAGCAGTCAAGTGCCTTAGGCACTATGCTACCAGAGCTCCTAAGAACCCTGAAATCTTGTTTTGAAGCATAAAGCCTGTATTTGCAATCTCTGTGGCTTTCAGACAGGTTCTAGAAAGAAGAGTTTATTAAAGAAAAAAAAAAAAATAGTAAATTTTGGGTAACTGAAATGATTCCATCCATATTTATCTATCTCTGCACCAGCCGGGAATTTTCATCATTTTTTTTAAATGTGCTGTGTTTCAATGGGCCACCTAATAATCTAAAGGAACTGCTTTCAGGATATTCGTTAGCCACCCCCCCCATTGTATGTTTCTTCAATTCAGTCAGAACCGTTTTCTGATTGCTTTCTTAGTTCTACTGTGTTCAGTAACTTTCATATTCCCCATACAGTAAGCTAAAAGAAAATGTTATTGCCTTTTTTTGGTATAAAATAGGAAACTAACAGGACAGTAGGTAAACTCGCCAAATAGTTCACTCATATCACCATGTTCTAGCATACAGCAGTCTGATACTTTGTGAGTATTACTGAAATATAAAATAACTGGTCAATTCCATATATTACTACTTTTTCATAAATAAAATAGCTATCCTTTTTATGATTTTCTTGTAGGCCTTTTTCTTCCTCTTAGTTCTAAGTAATAACAAACATATATGAATATTTAAAATGTTACATTTAAGTAAGCAGAATGAAGTAGATTATTTTCATCAATCTCAATTTTATTCAAGCCCTATTCCAGATGCTAAAGATTCAAAACATGAATTAGGGATTGTTTCCTCCAGACAAAATGAGATGAGGGTAGGATAGGGTGATGGTTATAAGTTAGGGCCCTGAGTAAGGAGCTCTGGTGGCACAGTGCCTATGGCATGTGACTGCTAACCAGAAGGTTGGTGGTTCAACCAGAGAGTGGTGCCAAAGTACACACAGAAAAATGGAATAGGTAACCCACTAGGGATAAGTTAATTCTGAATCATTTTGCTGTTGTTTTTGTTGTTAGCTGCCCTCAAGACAGTTCCAATTCATGATGACCCCTTGCATACAGAGCAGAACTGTGCTACACAGGGTTTTCAGGGTATCATCTCTCAGAAGCAGATCTCCAGGCCTTACTTCTGAGGCACGTCTGGGTAGGTTTCAACCACCAACTGCTCAGTTAAATATGAATCATCACTTGGGTAACCTGTTAAAATGTACTTTCTGATTCAGTGGATCAGGGGTGGAAATGGAAATTTTCAGCAGGAGATTGAACCAGAATGAAGAAGTTGAAGCCCTGATACATCTACGTGATTAAGTCAGTGGATGCCAGACTCCAACCACAATGATCTCATGCTGGTTTTCCCACTCTTTATCCATTAAAATATTGTTTTAATCTAAGCTTCTTCATTGTAAAGTAGGGTTAATAATAATGTGTATTCCATGAGTGAGATAATAAATAAATAAATGTCAGATACTTAGCAGATGCCCACTGGCATAAAAGAAACAATAAATGTTAGCTATTGCTGTTTTTAGCATCGTTAATTAAGTAATATATTGGCAGAAGTCACCAGTATTGAATTAATAATAAGCTGTTTTTCTAGATTTTATTTCCCAAACATCAGAATCAATCAGAAGAAAACAAACTCACTGCCATCAAGTAGACTTCAACTCATACTGACCCCCACTGAGTTTCTAAGGCTGTTAATTTCTACAGAAGTAGATTGCCTTATCTCCCTCTTGCAGAACAGCTGGTGGGTTTGAACTGCTGACATCCTGGTTAGCATGCAAATGCCTTACCCACTAGGCCACAAGAGCACATTTTTAATCAGGATGATGCTTGAATGGTGCTTTCTTTCACATCATGTGATTAAGGAGAATTCCAAGTGCAAACTTCTGGTCATTTTCCACATTGATTAAAGTTTTAATGGGGGCCAAGGTCAAAGGTTCAGTCCATATTTAGGCCTATGGCTTCATTGTGTTCTGTGATTGCACAATGTGCTACTAGTCCTGGTCAGTCACATCACAAATGAATGCTGTTGTTTCTTAATGTGAATAGAGCAAAAGAGTATGCATAGATCAGCAGAAATCTATCAGTGTGGCCAGAAAAACAAGCAGGGTGCATGCCCTTTCTCTAAATCAGTGAATGATATCTTATCAGATTCTTCTTCTTCTTTTTCTACTTTTTAAGAGTTAAATGCAAAAATGCTTAAGAAATGGCAATTGTATCCCAAAGGCACAATGAATAGAAAATGAGATTTTCCTTTGATTTTCTCTGTTTCAAAGCATTTAAACTAGTAAAATAAAATTATTGGCATTTATAGGACGTTTACTGGCCAACCACTTATTTTACTCCTCATTCTTATAATTTCCTTGGAAGATATTGAAACACCATGCCTTCAAGGGATAAAAGAAAATAAGAAAAATGTGTGATTATATTTTCAGATATGGCTACACATACTTTATCTTCTACTAATAAAAGTGTCAAGAATCCAGATCCATTGTGAAAATGATTTGCTATGCAGTAGATACAGACAAGAGGTTTAAATGTATTCCATTGCCTACTGTCGAGATTCTCAACTTGCTATAATATGTAATACTGACATTTACATGGAACTTTAGGTGATAAAGAAGGGAAAATTACAAAGAAATGATTCTCTTCCTTTCCATAGAAAATAAACTGAATATTTACTTTCATCTCTTCTTTTCTCCCTATGCTTTTTCATGAGGCTATATTAAATCAAAATAAAAGAACCACTTATAAAATATAACTTAATAAAATGTTCCGAACTTAGATCTAGGAGCTCTGGTGGCATAGTGCCTAAGGCATTAGAATACTAACCAGAAGGCTGGTGGTTCAAACCCACCAGTCACTCCTCGGAAAGAAGGTTGGGCAATCTACTTCCATAGCGATACCACCTCGGAAACCCAAGGAGGGATCACTATGAGTCAGATCTGACTCAACAGCAGTGACTTTGGTTTGATTTAACTTAGATCTGCTACTACCAAAAAACAGTGATAGAAATCTGTGCAGGCTATAATTTTATTAGATATTATTAGTTGATATTTTATGGTTCTCACTTACACGTGACACCTAGAAATGTTCCATGATTTGGAGCATTATACAGAATTTCTTGAAATGTGAGTGTCCTGCTCTAAGTTATATTAAAAAAAAAAAAAAAAAAATCTAAAGCAGGTCCCCAGCAAATTTCCTAAGGGATGCTTGAACTCAAAATCTCTTTGGGCCACAAGACAGTCACCAGGGCTCACTCTCAGCCTGCAGTCATCCTTAGGGTTGGCTCCAAACTTACACTGTTCTGCAAAGCAAAAGTCAAAAGGGATCCTGAAGTTTTCCTATCTGGAGAAAACATCTCAGAGATTAAGAAACAATCAAGACATACTCCACTTCATATTAAGGCAGGGATGCTTCCAAGAGAGTGAAATTATAGGTAAATTACATTTGTCTCAACAGTATTCTGATAACAAAACAGAAAATACAAGAGATCCACAGCCTCCTATTTGAAAATAAAGTTGACATCTGCCTCAATTTCTAGAAGAAATACATTGATAAAGAAGAAAATCTCTATGAAAGAATCATTCAAATGGTGAGAAATTCAATGGTTTATGCTCAGAGTTGGATTAATCAACCTCATTTTTATATAAAATAAGTGTAATATGCTGGAAAATGCTTCTTTCTCCTTAGCTGGTATTGGGAGAGAGAATTTAGACACACAGCAAACAAAGGGTCATTCAAGACCTAGATGCAGGCACGCAGCAATTGTTGGCCTCTCCTTTTTTCCTTTCCTAAGATAGTTAACAAAAGTGTGATGTTACACAGATCTTACTGAGCTGAATAACTGCGGAATTCCATGGTTACCTTAACATTTAAATTCACACTCCTACGCAATGGGTGACTTTTTCAGAACAAAAGATTTTTTACATATTTGTTACAAAGCACAGCAAGATTTCAGAGAAAGAGTATGCAATGGTTGAAGAGGGAGCCTGTGCAGAAAAAGTAATAATATAATGACTTATGGATGAAACACGCACATAGTGGATGCATTGACTATAATGTAATGCATGTCTAGATATTCCCAAAGAGTTTGGTTTTTTGAATTTCGTTTGTTTGTTTCATAAAATACCAAGCAAATGTCTCATTTTGCATGTGAATATGTGCATCTAATAATTATTTCTTAGTATGAAGATAGTGCTGGTAGGTCAAAGAAAAGGATTGGCTACAAAGCAACGACATACCCGAAGGGAATGTGACCTTGGAAAGCACAAAGAGTAATGTGCTTGGTTCTTTTTATTCTGTTTTTCATGTCTTACAGAAAATGATTTTCACTTACAGAGTTCAATAGAAAGTACAAGCTTGTTTTGTTTTTGTTTTTCAATATTTACTATGTGTTGTGTCTATGCAAAACTGTAATACCACAGTGAGTCAGTGTACTCTAGCGCATGGCTATCAGAGAGCTTCTGTCTGCTACCCGGGGAAGCAGACAGGAAGATGCATAAATAGAAACTAAAGTGTTGCAAACCTGTAAGTCTGGCCGGTCCACAAATATCAAGCTCTTTGGTGAATATTGGTGACCTCTAAGGGTTAGAGGTATATGGAAGCAATAGTACTCATCTCCATACCTCACTTGTACTTAGATAATTGTTGCAATGAAAGAAATCTCAGACCATTTTCTGCTACATGTAAGAGATTAATTAACCAACAGGCGTAATCTCTCTAGAGCATTGGAGGAGTCCCTCATGGGAGACTCCTGCAGCCACTGCATGGAGAGCCCGTTTCAATGAGGACTCAAAGTCAGATCTTATAGTCTGATCCTGATCTTTGGGAGGAGGAAGTCTGCAGACACAGAGTGTAGGCCTAGAGTTCTGCTCCATTGGCACATACTGCTAGGCTAGCTGGTGTCTTCTCCCTTAAATTCATTAAGGTCACAAGGGTGGATCCTTTGTTATCATCCTCAACTAATCTCATAACCTAAATACCACTAGTTTCAATTTCACTAATAATGATATATTACTAATTAACTACCTCTAAGGCCATAATTTAGAATAAGGCACTCATTGATTAATTAACTCCTTGTCTCTATGAGTCAGAATAAACTCAACACCACACAACAAAAACAGTGAGAAGTTTGAACAATAATAGGGAACAGCAAACCAGATCTGATATTGGGGGAGTTCCAATCACCTCTCTTGTTGAAACACTGACAATCCTAAAAAATAGTTTAAAAGACAGAAATGAATACTACCACAGCTAACACTATGCTTGTTAAATATAAAAAAGTTTTTTTTATTGTTGCTTTTTAAGTCAGGAGATGAAAATATCTACTTTAAAACCTAGATGACAAGCAGATAAAAGGATATTCTCCTTTGAATCCTCCACCAGCTGACTCATTGCCAGGAGGGTATGAGGATGTTAGTTTGCAATAGAGCCACCCACTAAGAACAAAGAAGTTAGTGAAGAATAATGACTTTGCAGAGGAAGTGAAATTAGAGATGCAAGAGGTCTAAGCTTTCATTTCTAGCAGCAACATATACCCAGGCTATTCTCCAGAAAAAAAGTCAGCTAAAGTGTTGAACATGTACATAGTCACCATCACTCGTGTGTCAGTTTGTGATACTATGTTGGTTTGCATGTTGCTGGGATACTGGAAACTATGTCCATGGTACTTCAAATACCAGCAGGGTCACCCATGGTGGACAGGTTTCTGCAGAGCTTCCAGACTAAGACAGACTGGGAAGAAGAATGGGGCCATGCACTTCTAAAATTATCGACCACTGAAAATCTTACGAATATCAGTAAAACGTTATCAAATATAGTGCCAGAACATGAGCCCCTCAGGTGGGGAGGCACTCAAAATATGTCTGGGGAAAAGTTTACTCCTCCAATAGAGTCAGCCTTAATGACGTGGATGGAATAAAGTTTTTGGGAACTTTATTTGCTGATGTGGCACAACTCAAAATGAGAAGAAACAGTTGCAAACATCCATTAATAATCAGAATGTGGAATTATGAAGTATGAATCTAGGAAAATTGGAAGTTGCAAAATATGAAACGCATTAGTGAGCTGAAATGAACAGGTATTAGCCATTTTGAATCAGTCATATGATCTACTATGCCAGGAATGGCAATTTGAGGAGGAATGACATCACATTCATCATCAAAAAGAATATTTCAAGATCTATCCTGAAGAATAATGCTGTCAGTGATAAGCATGTCAGTGTCCACATGCCTACAAAGATGATCAATTTATATTACTGTTATTCAAATTTATACACCAACCACTAAAGGGAGAATAGACCTAGTGATCTGCTACAATACAGATTTACAGTCTAGAAAACTCTGAGATACAGTTCAACTCTATTCTATAGAGTTGCTATGAGTCAACTTGACTCACCAGTACATACAACATATATATGTATGTGTGTGTCTGTGTATATATACACACGTGTGTGTGTTGAGATATATATATATGTATATATATCTTTTTAAACTCAATATTGCATTTAAAATTATAGATATGTATGTATATATATATAGAGAGAGAGAGATTTTATCATTTTAAGTGTATCGTGGAGCTGAAAGCAAACAATAAGATCCACAGGAAACTTGGTGCTAAAGTCACTTTTTCCCTCTGAGAGTTTTTGCCCAACTCTATGACTTGAAGACACAGTGAACTGGTGTCCAACTCTCACCTGAAAAACCAGCTGGCTAACTGTTGACAGGCAGGTTGGAGAAGTGGCTACTTCAAGATCAGCCTTAATTTCCAGAGTTTACTGAAGCAAAAGATGCATGAGGTTCCTCTCTCCTAGGGACAAGATCAGATGTAGGTCATGCAAGAAAGAGTGTTCAGCAAGTGCCATACATTTAGGGTATGTCTAGTAGGAAAGACTAGGGGAGCAAAGAGATTTCAACGGAGAGAAGCCGAAGCATGGTGGATTGCCAGTGGCTGAAGAGGAGTAAGCAATTTGCTGGAGAGAAAAACATCTACTGCATATGCATAGCGACAAAAATCTATTAGTGGTTGCCAGGGTCTGAAGGGAATATTTAGAACTGGATAGTAGTGATGGTCGCACAACATGGTGAATGTAATTAACGTCACTGAGTTTTATACTTTTATATATAAAAGTATAAAAACTTCTATATAAA